>NW_019732008.1:5135-12281 GCF_002891405.2 Cryptotermes secundus | reverse complement strand
TTCGGTTACAACGACACTATTTTTAGGTCCCTTTGATGACGTTATAACCAAGTTCTACTGTATTGTGTTTTGGTCACAATAATGTCGAGTGTAAAGTGAGTTCAAGTTCTCTAATGTTACTGTAGTATTTTTTGTATAGTGTGGTGTTGTAGTGTTTTCGAGAATGTTAAGATTTCCTTTCACCCACACTGGATTCAAACGTTTCACCTCTTTCATACATATCTTATGCATCTTGGATGAAGAATACATGCTTATAACAGGGTATTATGCGAAATGAAACACATTTCATTGGTGTTATGCTAGGAATGCTGTTCAATGACATTGTGTAAACTGTGCATGGTGGTGGGTAGAGTATGTGTTATAGCATGAAGAATGATGGCAAGTGACTTCTAAGTTAGAAATTTATTTTTTTTTTGTGATAGGCAACGGATTCCAGGCTTACATGTGCTAGGAGGTAGTATACAGCATCAGGTTATTATTTTCTTTCCATCCATTAAACTGCTTACAGAATCACGTTGTTTACAGGAATGCACGAGTTATAGCTGATATTCTTGTAATTGTATTTTATAGTTATTCTAGAACATATATATAGTGATGTGTTCGTTTTTTGTTTTATTGCTTAGAAGACTGTTGAATGATACTTTCTTAGGTTCAGATCGTAATCAGTGATTTCCCTATCTAATATGTGAGCACTAGTATTGTGGGGTTGATACCTTTCACGCAAAGTATATGTATATCCTTCAAATATGTCGAAAACATAATAGAGTTAATAATTGGAAAATTTGTAAAGAGAATATTTCGGGAACTGCTGGAAATTGTAAGAGTCAGTGAAGATAATTGTGATATCATGCACTTGAGAGCGTTCTGAAATGTCAATATTTCGGGGGAAAAAATGCATTTGAGACCATTATAAATATCTTAATATATTCCAGGTTTCATAGATTACGTAGAGAGTTTACCAGAAAAATATATGCAAGAGTTTATCTTGTGAGAAAATTCGGAAATAAAATGACGCGTATAAATATATAGTGATTTCATACGCTATCAGAGACATTTCGGAAAAAAAAATGCATTTAAGACCATTATAAATATCGTAATATATTCCAGGTTTCATAGATTACATAGAGTGTTTAACAGAAAAATATATGCAAGAGTTTATCATGTGAGAAAATTCGGAAATAAAATGTCGCGTATAAATATATTGTAACGGGTTTAGTTACTGAAGAAGCCGTTCGGATTGTTAATTTGTTTTTTAACAACCTAAAAATCTCGGCTACAATTATAACGACGTTGCGGGTTTACACAATTTACAAACCCTACACACAGATCAATTCACTCTCACGATTGACTCGTTACAATTCAATTCAACTCGTAACTCGCCGCTGGCTAGATTATGTTCAACTGTAGGCTGCTGCCTTTAGAACTCGTTCACTCCTGATCACACCCTGACTTCCGACTGCTGACTAACTGCTCAGCCGGCTTTTATTCCGTTCGCTCTTGCCTGTTGCCCTTGTCAACAGCGTCGTTGCTTGCCTCGTTACAGTAGGAAGCGGTACCAAGTGTTACGTCACCGCGGGGAGGGACGGGGTGTTGACTGGCCTATTACCATGATAACGACAGCATTCCGATGCCGCCACGTACCGCTGGGGTGAGAGGTGTTGTCCATTGCGCAACATGTCGCACTGTCCTTCCTTAAGGCTGTTCGTCCCGAATAGCCTAAAGGTGCATTCCTGTTCCTTTTCTTTGGAGGCTGTTTTCTGCGTCTCCTGGTATTTCGGCTACTCCTTGCAGCGATTGTTCTCCGACCGTTACAACCGCTCCCCTCTTAAGACCTCGTCTCGAGCGGTTTCCTTTCAACTTGCCTAGAAGATCCCGTTGTATCACATTCATTCGTCGCACATTCAGTCTTCGTTCATTCTTGCTAGGGAGGCCGGTGCTCCTACTACCGGTTCCCCCCATACGGGCTGTTTCCCTTTTTTCGTTTTGGAGGGGGTCGACTCCTCCATAAGTTCCATTTTCTTGTTATGTCTTCCCTGAGAAGTTCTTTATGTCGATGTAACAACACTTCAGGTGTGGTCCACAGTTGCTGTCGTCGTCGTTCCTCCTGGTCTTCCAGCCGCTTGCTGGTACGAGACCGTGGCGCCAAGTCCTTTCTCCGGCATCCGAATGTTCCCTGGGGAGTTTCCTTGTTGAAGGCATTTCTCCAACGTGCTACTGTCGCGCGACGGGATGTCTTCCTGCAGGTGGCAGCCAACTTCATCCGGGATTCATAATCTCCTCGGGTCCAACATTTCTTGAAGATATTCCTCCTGAGCCATGGCACTGTTGCACGGCGGGACACCTTCCTGCTGGTTTTCTTCTACCGTGCCACCTCCACACGGCAGCTCGTCCCTCTGTCGGTTACGGCCAACTTCTTCTGGGGTCCACAACTTCCCCGTGTCGGATTCTTCATATTTCGCTGGTGCCGGTCCCTACGCCTTTTCTTCTCCGGTTCTCCGACCGGCATTACTTCGGCGTCTTTTACGGGTACCTCTCGTAGTTCTGCCGCCTCAGGTTTCATGTTCACTGAGGCCGGCTTTTCATCTTATGGACGTGACTACATTTCTCGGCAGGCCATGGTCACTCCGACCGGTATCACTATGGGGACCTCTTCTTGCTGTGCCGTCCTTGCTTGGGTTGCTCTCGTCTCCGCGGCAGTCTTTTCTCGCCAGGCGACCATCTCTTCTCGCCAGGCTTTCGAGTCGGCGTCCATTTTCGCCACAATTATTGCTAGCATTTCCATTCGTTGCATTTCTTGCTTCTCCATTCTAGCCATCACTGTTCCCTCGCTCTGTGCGGGTATCACATGGTCCTTTGCCACTATTAAGCTGGAAGGACGGGGTCCTGCCCCAGGACTCCATAACGATACTTCTTCCGCCAGACGCAGAGTTTGGCGCCCTATGTCCACCGACGCATCATAGGCGCGCAGTATGTCCAGTCCCAAGATGAGCTCATCGGTGATATTCGTGACGAAAACCCACATTGTAATTGGTCGGCGCCCTAATGTAAGGGTCAACAGAACTTCTTTCAGGATGGGTAGGGATCTTTCAGAAACAGTCTGCAGCGTGAAATCTGGATTTGACTGTCTTTCAGGCCATTCGGCGGCGATATCCGGTCTTACTACCGTGATGTATGATACAGTGTCCACTGTCACCTGGCACGGCTTATCACCAAACCATCCCTGGGTAACCAGACTGGTGTTGGCTTTCTCCGTAGTGTCGGTGAGCGCGTAGTGTGGGGGCTTTAATGCATATGCCGGCGTTCGCCCTTCTCCGCCGGCCGTCGCTCGTTTCCCGACGGTTGGTCGTTTCTCCAGCTTGTTTCCGGGTTGCCATTCTGATTTCCTCGGCGATTTCAGCTTATTTCCTGGAGGTCCTTTTCTGTCCTGGTGCTGTCTATTGTCATTTCCTCTGCCGTAGTGGCTATTGCTCTCAAAGTTCCAGCTTCTGGACTGTTGAGCGTCTCCTAGTTGGGTGGGGGACGATCAGAATTTCCGGTATGTCTTGGTGCTATCTTCGTGATGTCTAGCTGCTACCAGTACCGTCTGCAGCTCTAGTGCTTGTCGGAGGGCTTCGTTTACTGTCTTATACCCTCCCAGCAGCAGCTGAATCTTTATATCGACATCTCGTATTACGTATACGAACGCTTTTCCTGCCTCTCGTCCTAAATGGTCTGCAGGTAGATTGGGGTAGGCACGAAGTGCAAGCAGCTCAATGGCCGTGGCAAAATCTTGCAGGGATTCTCCAGGGTTCTGCGTCCTTGTTCTTAACTGGCAGTGGTAAGCAGCTGCAAAGTGTTGGTCCCCGAAACGGTCCTCCAGTACCTGAAGTGTTTCCTCGTAAGTTGTATTTGCCGGAATGCCGGGCAGCACTTCCGCCGCCGACCTTTCAGGGCAGTAATTAGGTATGTCGATTTTTCCCGATCCGACTATTGGTTGTGTTCTGCTACGGTCTCGAATTGTCGCCGGAACACGCTCCAAGTTGAATTTCCGTTGAATATCGGTGGCAGAGCTGTGCTCGCGACGATTGTTGATGTATTTTCCCGCTCGGCCTTCATCTGTACTATGTCCAACCGGGCCTGGAACTCGCGTTTGGTTTCGTCAATTGCTGCGCAGGTTTCATTGTAGTTTTTCGTTAGGTCTTCCTGGAGATTTCGTTTGTCGTGTTCAACGATCGCCAAAATGTTTTGAACTCTTATGATGGATTTTATCATCCAACTGTGACCGCATAGATCGCATTTCGGCCTTCATTTCTTCCTTGTCGGCCTTCCTATCGACCGCCGCCTTTTATTGGTAGGCGACTAATTTTGTCAGCATGACTTTTTTTTCTGGTTGATGTCTAATTTTGCCAGGAAACATATCTTTTTTTTTTTCCTATCGTCCTTAATCTCTTCTTGATGGGTTTTCATGTTGGCGTCCATTCTTGCCATGAAATCTTTGTGTTTTTGTCTAGGGGCCTCCGTCTTCTCTTGGTTGTCTCTGATTTCCTTCAGTAGAAGTTCCATCATCTGTTGCATCTCCATTTTTTAGCAGTAAAATACTCGATGCACAATAATTCAGTTATTTCTCGAGGCGTGGTCAGGTTCCAGAAAACCATTCTGACACCAGTGTAACGTGTATAGTTACTGAAGAAGCCGTTCGGATTGTTAATTTGTTTATTTAACAACTTGATAGTCTCGGCTACAATTAATTATAACTTTGCGGGTTTACACAATTTACAAACCCTACACACAAATCCATTCTGTCACGATTCACTCGTTACAATTCAGTTCAACTCGTAACTCGCCGCTGACTAGATTATACTCAACTGTAGGCTGCTGCCTTGAGAACGCGTTCATTCCTGATCACACCCTGACTTCCAACTGCTGACTAACTGCTGGCTAACTGCTCAGTCGGCTTCTATTCCGTTCGCTGTTGCCCGTTGCCCGTGTCAACAGCGGTGTTCCGTGCCTCGTCACAGTAGGAAACGCTACCACGTGTTACGTCACCGCGGGGTGAGACGGAGTGTTGACTGGCCTATTACCATGGTAACGACAGCGTTCCGATGCCGCCACATACGGCTGGGGTGGAAATAGTTGCCCTCCATTGCGCAGCATGTTACAATATAATGATTTAAAACGCTATTAGACACATTTCGGAAAATATGCATTTAAGACCATTATAAATATCGTAATATATTCCAGGATTCATAGATTACGTAGACACTTTAAAAGAAAAATATATGCAAGTTTTTATCATGTAAAAGAATCAGGAAATACAATGTCCCGTATAAATATATAATGATTTCATACGCTATCAGAGACATATTTAGGAAAAAGTGCATTTAAGATCATTATAAATATCGCAATATATTCCAGGTTTCATAGATTAAGTAGAGACTTTAACAGAAAAAATATATGCAACAGTTTATCATGTGAGAAAATTCGGAAATATAATTTGTCGTATAAATATATAATGAATTCATACGCTATCAGACATTCAATCGTAAGATATTTCCGCCGGCCAAACAGTGCTCAACTGAGCTTAACGATGCGCAATAGTAATTTGCGCACACCTGTCATAATGTACACTCACAACCTAACATTAGCGTAAATTACGGAGCTTCGCCCCATGCAAGTTACAGATGGATGCGCAGTAGCCTACTGCGCAAACCTAACCTAACCTAACCTAACATCAGCGAATGGTACCCCGGGTTTCCGGTGGGTGCGAAGCAGTTCATTGCGTACACGTACGAGTGACGTCATACACGAAGCTGCTATTTAACGGAACGTAATATAGGATTGTCGTAACATGTAATATAAATCGAAATATGCCGTTAGGTATAAAATTGAGGGTCTTTACGGTTTTTCTACCCATAATATCAATCTATCCACTTATATTCCAAGGTTATATTTCTAAGTCATAGCTTAGATTGTGTCGAAAACACCGCTCCCACCTCACGAGTTTGCGCATCCCCCACGGTGATACAAATGATTACTGAATATCACTTATTATGTTATTATGCTGCCCTCCAGTGGCATAACGTAATGACGGAAAATCGTTTTTATCAGTGAAATCGTTCCCTTCTCGTGGATGGATACGCGAGCAAGTGGGTGACTGCTTGGCAATTGTTTCGTCCGAAATTCCCTTCCTGGATAGGAAGAAGAATAATATTATACATTAAAGTGGGTAAAGAATATAGTGAGAAAATACCTCCCTCTAATGGAACTGACAATGGAATGTTTCTGTTTCAGTCATGTTAAGAGGTTGGCTGCCCTGTCACTGCGATCTACATATCCGATGTACAGAGTCAAGGTACGTTACTTTCCTTTTATCAAGAGGTGTTTATAAATAATAAGACGGTGTTATGTGTGTATATTTATATACATATATGAAGAAGTTCTGATTAATTATCTGCCTGAAAGAATATCTTAAAGGATTTCAGCAAGATAGTGCAAATGGTAGGCTTTAATGTGTGTGTTATCGTGGATCTAGTAATGGCGAGTGCACGAAATTTTACAAAGATGTCTCATGTGTTCGAGAACGAAATCGAAGTCTTTTCCCTCTGAAGAATGAAACTGAAGTATGTGTGAAGGAAGAATACACCATAAGTTACATGTATTGATTTAACCAAACCAAAGTAAGTGCATATAAGAATAGTGTGCGTGTGTAGTGAAAGACATTGTGTATTTGAGGACATTCTTGCACTATTAATAATAATCTCGTGTGAAGTATGTAGGGTGATTTGCAGAAAATATATTTCATTGGTTATATGGATAGAGAGTGAATTAGATTTTATGAGTGCATATTTAATATGACAGAAATCAGGGTGTAATTTCGGTATGTAGTGTCTGGATATTACACGTGTGAGTAGGTTATTAGTCAGAGTGATATACTTCTTTTTGCATTCGTATAAGTAATGGTAAGAAGAGGGTGCAAAATGAATTTCTAGTTCCCATTCAAGAAGTTATTTTTTAAATTATAACTTAGTTCTGTGTGACAGAGTGTGGTGGTTATAATAATAAACGAATTTTGTTTTGGTCACAATAATAATCAGTGTAGACTGAAGTTTAAAATCTCTAGTGTGACGTTATATATTTGTGTGTAATATATACAGTGATGTGTATGAG
>NW_019732008.1:2015-3136 GCF_002891405.2 Cryptotermes secundus | reverse complement strand
AAGTGCATATAAGAATAGTGTGCGTGTGTAGTGAAAGACATTGTGTATTTGAGGATATTCTTGCACTATTAATAATAATCTCGTGTGAAGTATGTAGGGTGATTTGCAGAAAATATATTTCATTGGTTATATGGATAGAGAGTGAATTAGATTTTATGAGTGCATATTTAATATGACAGAAATCAGGGTGTAATTTCGGTATGTAGTGTCTGGATATTACACGTGTGAGTAGGTTATTAGTCAGAGTGATATACTTCTTATTGCATTCGTATAAGTACTTGTAAGAAGATGGTGCAAAGTGAATTTCTAGTTCCCATTCAAGAAGTTATTTTCTAATTTATAACTTAGTTCTGTGTGACAGAGTGTGGTGGTTATAATAATACACAAATGTTGATTTGGTCACAATAATATCCAGTGTAGAATGAAGTTTAAAATCTCTAGTGTGACGTTGTATATTTGTGTGTAATATATACAGTGATGTGTATGAGGTTTTGCAGTGTTTTCAAGAATGTTAAGATCTCCATTCAGACACAGTGGATTGAAAAGTTTCCCCTTTTATGTACATATCTTGTGTTCATGAAGAATTCTTACTTATAACAAGGTGATATGCTAAGTCAAACACATGTTGTCATTAGTTTTATGCTGAAAATCCTGTTCAGTGACAGTGTAATATGTGCACAGTGTTGTATAGTGTATGTGTTATAGCATGAAGAATTATGGCAAGTGATCTTTAAGTTAGATGTGTATTTCGGTGTGATAGACAATGGATTGCATTCTTACCATCTAATCTTCCAGGCTTACATGTGCTAGGTGGTAGTATACAGCATCAGGTAATTATTTTCTTTCCAACTATTAAAGTTCTAAGTGCTAAGTGAAAGACATGTTGTCATTGGTGTTATGATGAGAATCCTGTTCAGTGACAGTGTAATATGTGCACAGTGTTGTATAGAGTATGTGTTATAGCATGAAGAATTATGGCAAGTGATCTTTAAGTTAAATGTGTATTTCGGTGTGATAGACAATGGATTGCATTCTTACCATCTAATCTTCCAGGCTTACATGTGCTAGGTGGTAGTATACAGCATCAGGTAATTACTTTCTTTCCAACTATTAAAGTTCTA
>NW_019732008.1:0-1056 GCF_002891405.2 Cryptotermes secundus | reverse complement strand
TGCATATAAGAATAGTGTGCGTGTGTAGTGAAAGACATTGTGTATTTGAGGATATTCTTGCACTATTAATAATAATCTCGTGTGAAGTATGTAGGGTGATTTGCAGAAAATATATTTCATTGGTTATATGGATAGAGAGTGAATTAGATTTTATGAGTGCATATTTAATATGACAGAAATCAGGGTGTAATTTCGGTATGTAGTGTCTGGATATTACACGTGTGAGTAGGTTATTAGTCAGAGTGATATACTTCTTATTGCATTCGTATAAGTACTTGTAAGAAGATGGGGCAAAGTGAATTTCTAGTTCCCATTCAAGAAGTTATTTTCTAATTTATAACTTAGATCTGTGTGACAGAGTGTGGTGGTTATAATAATACACGAATGTTTTGGTCACAATAATATCCAGTGTAGACTGAAGTTTAAAATCTCTAGTGTGACGTTATATATTTGTGTGTAATATATACAGTGATGTGTATGAGGTTTTGCAGTGTTTTCAAGAATGTTAAGATATCCATTCAGACACAGTGGATTGAAAAGTTTCCCCTTTTATGTACATATCTTGTGTTCATGAAGAATTCTTGCTTATAACAAGGTGATATGCTAAGTGAAACACATGTTGTCATTGGTGTTATGCTGAAAATCGTGTTCAGTGACAGTGTAATATGTACACAGTGTTGTATAGAGTATGTGTTATAGCATGTGGAATTATGGCAAGTGAACTTTAAGTTAGATGGGTATTTCGGTGTGATAGACAATGGATTGCATTCTTACCATCTAATCTTCCAGGCTTACATGTGCTAGGTGGTAGTATACAGCATCAGGTAATTATTTTCTTTCCACCTATTAAAGTGCTTACAGGATCACATTGTTTACAGGAAAGCACGAGTTATTACAGCTGACATTCTTGTATTTGTATTTTATAGTATTGTCTAGAACATGTATAGTGATGTGTCCTTATTTTGTTATGATGCTTAGAAGAATGTTGAATATTATTTTATCAGGTTCAGACGTAATCGGTGAGATCCCTATCTAATATTTGAGCACTGCTATTGT
>NW_019732007.1:2784-18031 GCF_002891405.2 Cryptotermes secundus | reverse complement strand
AACTTTGTTTTGCTTTGCTTATATATTGTTGTATATGTGACTCACGATGTCAGTATTTTAACAACACGAGTTTCACGATGTCTGCAATATTCTTTAATATCGCCATATATATATATATGTTGTGAAATAACAAAATATACTCTATCAACTTATATTATATGAGTATATATATATTTGTACAAAATCTTATCATAAACACGTAAACATTATTGATTTTTCCTATAATATCATATTAATTATGGCATTGTCCGAAGACAATGAATGATTTCAATTGTAGATTCAGTCGTTCTGTTCGTACTGCTGAATAACATCATTTTGATTTGCACATATATTCTTGTATATATACCTGTGAATATCACTATTTTAAGAACTTGAGTTTCACGAAGGGGACAATATTCTTCAACATCGCCCTAAATATATCTTTTGAAATATTCAAAATGTACAGAATCAAGATAAATTATATGTTAAAAAGATATCTGTACCATATGTTATCTTAACACATAAACATTGTTTTTTTTTGCATATAATATCGAATTATATATGACAGGAACCTAACCGTTGTAGGATCTTAGTTGTAGATGCAATCATTCTGTTCGTACTGCTGAATAACATCGTTTTGTTCGCTCATGTATTCTTGTATACGTGACGGGGTATGTCAGTATTTTAAGAAGATGAGTTTCACGGAGGGGACAACAGTCTTTAACTTTGCCATAAATATATCTTGTGAAATTACGAAAATCTATGCTATCAAATTAAATTATAAGATTAAATAGATATATGTACATTATCTGAAGTTAAACACGTAAACATTTGATTTTTTTTTATAATATCATACAAAATATGACAGGAATCGAAGAAAATGAATGGTTTTAGTTGTAGATGAAATCTTCCTGTTAGTACTGCTGAAAAACTTCTTTTTCGTTTGCTCATATATTTTTGTATATGTAAGTGAGGATATCAGTATTTTAAGAACATGAGTTTCATGATGGTGCAACAGTCTTTAACATCACTATAGATATATCTTCTGAAATTATCAAAATGTATGGTATCGAGTTAAATTATATGATTAAAAAAATATGTGTACAATATCTTATCTTAAACACGTAAACATTTGAGTTTTTCTTGTAATATCAAATAAAATATGTCAGGAAACGAATACAATGAATGATTTTTGTTTTAGATGCAATCGTTCTTTTCTTACTGCTGAATAACATTGTTTTGGTTTGCTCATATATTCTTTTATATGTGACTGTGAATATCAGAATTTTAAGAACCTGACTTTCACGATGGGGACGACAGTCTTTAATATCGCCATAAATATATCTTGTGAAATTACGAAAATGAACGTTATCAACACTGTGACATATGCAATAATTTTTTGATAAACTATTCCGTTTACAGCGCGTCTCCAAAGAACAAATCAGAATTAGAAACTGTTGCTGCACAACTGAGTATGAGATTAAATACCATAGGACGAGTGTTAGGAACGACACGTTGGGTATCGTCTAGTGCGCGGTCTGTGAGAGCCATATGGAATAATTACCCTGCTCTTTATAAGCATTTTCACAACGCGTCTGTAGACCCAAAACGCGCGGGAAGGGAGTGAGCTCAATATTCTGGATTGAAAAGAAAACTAAGGGACGTAACTTTGTTCTAAATATGGGACTTCTGTTCGATGTTTTAACAGAACTTGAACACCTGTCTTTAAAATTAGAAGAAAAGAAAATCACATTGCCTGAAGCACATCATTTACTTCTTGTTAAGTATCACGTTTTTCAGTCAATGGAAAATAATCCAGGTGAATATTATTCTGAAGTTCTAACGGCTGCTAATAAATTAGAATTTAAATGAGTTAGCTTAGAACATGGAAAAGTGCAGAAGATCAGTGAACAACAATTCTTTCAGAAATTAAGTGACAATATAAACACCCGAATGTTCACCACTAGAGCTTCACACGAATCGACTGGAAGTAGTAACACAACATGGTCAAGCAGGGACAAATACAGTCAGTTACTGGAGAACTTGAAAATAATAGATAAGGCTAAGTGGGTAAAATGTCAAGATCCATGTTTTGCTGATAAAGAGATTAGGGAACTCGCTGAGTCATTTATGGTGCGTAAGAAAACTTCAGTTCATGGATACCATGAATATAATGAATGGTGACGACATGTATCCTGAGGAACTAAAGCCGACGATTGCAGCTGCAAATACTATTATTATTTCAACTGCAGATTGTGAGCGTGCATTCAGCAACATGAACATCATTATTTCAACCATCCGAAGCTCGATGCTTTTAAAAACAGCTTCAAGTTTAATGTTTATTTCATCAGTGGGACCCCTCTTACTGCTTTCGATGCAGAATGTTATGTAAAAATAAACGGCTAAATAAAGGACGTCGACATGCAGACTTCCAGTCTTGTGCAGCCACCGCAGATAGAAGATCAGTGACTTCAGAAAGAATGAAAACATCTGGAAAATATTCTAAAGATAAGCACTCGTAATGCATGTATGACTTTATTTTAACGCATGCCATTTAAACTACTGTAATATGTTCGTAGGTCTTAGATGGAACACAGACTATATACATCACTCGGTATATTTTCATATTTTATGTCTATGAATTAAAAGGGGAAAACCATCCCGGTTCTATTTTCATTCCACCTCAAGCACTGAATAAGGGATGACTTTCTCTGGAACTGGCCTGTAATAAACAATTCCTGTGGTGATATTTTTAATTAACTGTTAATTATCTGTCATTCTCTAGCTGTAATACACATTCATTAATAGATAGAGTTACAGAAACTTTCTTAATGTTAATTCCTGAATAAACAATTTTGATCGGTGTTATCCCTGTGTAGTAGACTTCAGACTGTATGGTTAACAGTTTTGAATCCAGATGAAATTTATATATCGTATTGACTACGAACCCTATGAGTTTGTAACATGCTGTTATTACTAGTCATCTGCAATATAACGCTGTTCTGGTGAGTCATCCAACATTTTGGAGGAGCATACTGCCTCCATCTGCAGGGAGCCTGATTCATGCTTGTTTCTTACTTTGGCTTGTTGGAGCTCATATGTCAGCTGCATTCTACTGAACTGTGCAGTTCTTCATCACAGAAGATGGAACTGTTCGCAGCCACTGATGCGAAAATTTCAAATGCAACCCCAATATTGTTATTATAGCTAATAACTACCCACTGACTGTAGTAGGGCTATAGCTATTACTTGTCCTCCCCCATTAAAATCCTGTGGTACAAATATGGGAAGGTTCCAGAATATAATGAAATGTTAAATATAAAGCACTTTTTTGGTAAACTGAATACTTATCTTATACTAGTTTTTATGGTATTTCGTCATAGCCTGCTGAAAATTTACCTTTTAGTTTACTGGTTACGTTTAATACCTCATCTACAGTAACTGGTGGAAGAAATATTGAGCTGCAATTTAATATCTTATTAACAGTGTGGGGTCGTTATTAATGTTCACCACACGCGCTTGCTATTTGCCCAATCTCACTGATTCACCTCACTGTTAGTTCCACCGCAAGTGTGCCGGCAGATTTTGCTCCTCCATAGTAGGCGGAGTCATACGGCCGTTCAGCTGGCCTGTCTGGACGGTGATGCAGCGCTGGGTGCGCCGGTAGAAATGGCTGCCTCGGCCGGTTGCTGGCGTTGCAGAAGCTGCGTTCGCTGCCTGGTCGCTGGACATTTGCAGCTACTACTTCGGTTGCCTGGTCGCTGGAGGCTTGCGGCAACTACGTCAGTTGCCTGGTCGCTGTGAAGAGCTGATGCCTCAGACTGAGCTGCTGTCTCGGAATGAATTGCTTGTAAGTCAAAGTCAAGTCAATGTCATGTTACAACTGAAGGTCGGTCAGTCTGTCTGTCTTGGTGTCGAACACCAGATGGGACTCATAACCACATATTTCTTTTGAATGAAAGTTACGGTCTTCTCTGTGTGGGGCGCCCTCTCTTACGAGAGGTCGGGTCTGTCATTTGTCAGTAAGTCTGTTTTAATTTGTCCACTGTCTGTATTTAAATAGATTTACAATACACACTTATGTATTACTTTTATGTACAATATATACAAGGACTCTGTCAGTCAAGGCTCGGTACAGCAGATTACGCCCTATTTGCAGTATTATTCGCCACCACGGTAGTCTAGTCACTTGAACGGTCGTATGCCTGACCGCTGCCAAATTTAAGCCACTTATACTTCCTGTAGCTGGCTTCGCCTTGTCCGATGTTGCAAACATTCTCATTCTCATGATTTTGTATGAGTTCTGTTTGTTGCCTACATAATTTTGTTATGTAATCACATATGTATGAAATTTTGATTGCCATATGTAAATCGCGGAGAGGTGTCCGCCTCGGAAAATTGCCGATGGTGCGGAGAACCTTATTTTGCAGGCGCAGCAATTTTATTAGAGGGGTGTCTGCCGAAAACTACCAGGCGGTACTAGCATAAGTCATTACGGATCTAATAAGAGCTTTATGGAGGGTCAGTTTAATGTTCGCGCTCAATCGCTCACTTTTGAAATGGGAATATACACTAATGAATGTTCTGAAGGCCTTGGCTTTGATCATTTCTATGTGTAATCTTTATGTCACACTGTTATCGAAGATTACGCCTAGATTTTTGCACTATTTACAAATGGAATATTTCTACCATTTAAAGTAAGAGAAGATTCAGGCGGTCGAAGACCACGAGAGAAGTAGATCCCCCGAGTCTTACTGCATTAATTTTTATATTCCAGCGCTTACACCAGGTCTCCATTGAGCTGAGACCGCGCTGGATATTCTAACAATAAAAGCCTCCTTGCGATCTGTCGCATATAGACATGTGTCGTCCGCAAAAAGGGCCAAATTAATACCATCAGTTTGAGGGGCATTATTAATATACAAGTTGAAAAGAGTAGGGGAAAGACAGAACCTTGTGGCACCCCTGATTGCATTTCCCTTGGCACTGATATTTCGCCTTCGACCGAGACCGAGAATTTACGTTTAGAGAGAAAGGACCCAATGAGTTTGGTCAAACTGTTCGAGAATTCCAATTTTGATAACTTACATACAAGCCTGCGTGCCGGGTGGTATCAAAGGCCTTTCCGATGTCCAAGAACACCGCAGTCGTAGACATTTTATTGTTGAAATTTAGGATCACGTGGCCCGCCAGCCTAATACATTGCAATGTCGTGCTGTGACGTGCACGAAAACCAAACTGACTTGCGTTGAGCAGGTCTCTTTCTTCAATATGTTTATTGAGGAATATCAAAATTTGCTTTTTCGAATAGTTTTCCTGTCGTGGACAGGAGGCTGATCGGACGTAAATTTTGAGGAAATTTCGGGTCTTTACCCGGTTTAGGTAAAGTTATTATTTTTGCTTCCTTCCAAGTATTTGGAAAGTGAGAGAGCCGAAAACAGTGATTGTATAAGTGAGTTAGGTGAAACAATGGTCTCCTTGGAAGGTGCCTGAGGCATTCATTTGGGATGCCGTCAATTCCACAGGCCTTTTCTAATTTCAGGGAATTTATTAATTTCTGAACGTCACATGGTCTGATCCTTAGAATGGGGTTTTCATCCACGTCTTCCAGCAGAGCTTGAAATCTAGCCTCCACTCGCTCTTCATGGTTTTCAGCGCACAGGTCATGTGGCGTGAACTAAATTTTCAAATAGTCGGCAATTTCATTGGCTTTTTCAGAAGGATAAAATTTAAGACCAGAAGAACCATGAATAGTAGTTGGTACCCTTTGTCCGTCTATCTTAAGGAGAGATTTCGCAATGGGCCATATACTCCGAGGTGTGTCTTCAACATTACCTATTTTTATTTCCTACTGTTCAAGTGCCTTTTTTCGAGTCATTCGCCTGATTGATTTGTTGACCCAATTGACTGCAATTTTACACGCTGGATACCTGGTTTCTTGCCGCAGTGTTCGTAGCCTCTCTTTATATTTTATAAAAAGAT
Organism: Cryptotermes secundus; assembly: GCF_002891405.2. Classification (NCBI taxonomy): domain Eukaryota; kingdom Metazoa; phylum Arthropoda; class Insecta; order Blattodea; family Kalotermitidae; genus Cryptotermes; species Cryptotermes secundus. The sequence goes on along the minus strand of NW_019732007.1, from coordinate 12,070 downwards.
CTAGACCAGGAAGATCGTTGTTTATGTCCGAAAGTGTAATTTTACTTGTCGACAACATATATGCTTAAGCAATAGAGGCTGCAAAGCCCCGTGCCGAATTATCGGCTTCTACCCCCGAATTAATTTCTAGTTTAGGTAATATTAATTCAGAAGCGAAGCTTTGAAACCTCTCCCAAACTGTAAATTTTTCAATGGGTTCCGAAAGATTCCTAATTTTAACGTGATGCAGTACGTGGAATATTATTGGTAGGTGATTCGAGGCCAAAATATCAGAGATGATGACATCTGACAATCTGATAATTTGGCGAACTACAATGTCTAGCACGTCACCATTTCCCGCAGGGGAATAATGAGTGGGGCACTGTGGTGCTGAGATTTCGAAATCGCCCATATCAAATAAATCCATAAGTTTCAAACCTGAGGGGTTTCAAACTCTGCTATTCCAAAATGGGATCTTAGCATTCAAATCACCTGCCAAAATAGATTTCCGTCTGAAGCTTAAGAGCTCAGTGATGTCATCATCACTCCAGGCTTTGCCTGGAGATTTATAAACGGCTGTAAGCAGCAATTCGCTATTACCAATTGGTATGCAGACCGCTGTCGCTTCTACTGATACAAGGGGTGGTAGGTCTACATGGTTCTGGGGAATGCCTTTTCTTACTACAACGGCAGTTCCGCACTTTCTGCCCGAATGGCGGTCGATTCTATAAAAGTGGTAAATTGGAATAAAAAACCTCTCATGATGTTTCATATGTGTCTCTGAAAACAGGGCCACATTTACTTGTAGGTCTTGCAGCTGTTTACTGAGCTCATAGCGCTGCCTCCCCAATGCCGTTCGCAATAAATGCTATGACTTTGAGGGGCCTATGAACTCTAGTGGCCATTTTGTTTCATTAAGTTCAGAACGATTTTAGTTATGGCCATTATTTTGTCTTCCTCGGACACTGCACCACTGACCTCTGTCATAAATTGCTGTACTACAGTCACCACTCTCAACATATTGTCGAGAGATTGACTGTTTACATTAGAAGCCTGAACTGACTGACCTGTGTGTTGTTCCAGTACAGGAACCGGGACGGTCGGTTTCTTGACTGCTGGTGGGACTGCCACTGGTGTATGTAGATTCTGAGACCGCTGCTCCTGCAACGTGTTGCCTCGGAGAGCCGCCGCGATGAGCACTCCAAGAGTGACTATATTTGATGAGAACACCCTTCCTGTTGTGGTTTTGGGTGCTCTCTGCAATTTCCTCTTCTGCAGCTCCTCCTTCGCGTGACTGCAGCCGCGGTAGTTAGCGGGATGCGGTTTCTCCCCATCCTTCAACTCACATTTACAGCACGCTGTAGTCGAGAAAACGTTCTCTTTCTCTGGGCACTTTCTGTGCAGGTGGCCACCGCCGCAACACATGCAACAGGGAGTTTGCTTACAATTAGCCCAGACGTAACCAAATTGTTGGCACTTCTGACTCTGTGTAAGGGCACTCTGTGCTCTATAAGCCTCGACCCGGATGGAAATATGGGAAAGGTTATTTAGCTTGAAAATATCTTGGGATTTTGCCGTCCTGGGAAAGGTTATAAGGAAGAGGGGAAGGTTTCTGGATATCCTTCCTTCTGAAGGCGACCCTCGGGTGGTTGTCATCTGCTTGACGCTTCCCACGTCAAATCCTAGGGTCACCAATCCATCAGAAATATCTTCCGCCGGGGTGTTGAGGGGGAGGTGACGGATTACGGCCTTTATGGGTTTTAGGGATTTGGGAAAGAAGGTAAAATATGAAAGACTGTTTTTCGATAGATAGGACTTGACGGCTTCGAAATCCGCCATGCTTTAGGTGATGACTCTGGTCCCGCTTTTGTTATTACGGAACTCAAAGTCACCACTGACCACATTTTTAAGTTGCTTTTGCAATTGAATTAGTTTTACAGTGGTCGTGAGAATTATTGAGGGGGGTCTGCCTGCTTTGCCTGAGGTTTTCTCTTCCAGCGTAGTGGCTTCTACAACCGAAGTTCCTGTTTCCATTGTTGCCTCCCTGAGGGGGGCGAAGAAGTTTTGGTGGGAACCTCTGGCTTAGTGTTGCTTTCGACTGCTGCAGTTGCATTTGGTTTTTTCGCAGTCGGTGCGGTTTCAGCGGTACTTTGTCGTTTCCGAATCCTGACTTCTTTGAAGCCTTCCTCCCCGGCTAGAATATTTTTACCTGATGTGCTGACCTTTATCAGCGACATCAGCTCATTTAGCGTGACTGTATAGTTGCCATAGAGCGCACTGAACAGCGTCTTGCCTGAGAGGGCCTTAGAGTAATTTATCCTGTTTTCATCGGCGGCGCTGACTATTGCCGCCCATTCTGCACTTTCTCCAATTGCAGCAGTTGTGAAACCGGCCACGTCCTCAATGCTGCACAAGATGTCGAATAAGCGCCTGTACTGGGTTTTGGCCTCGGGGTATTTCCGTATGGTTTCTTTTCATTCGGCCTGAAGAGCGGCACCCTTTTCGGCCCAGAATGCCTGGTACCCCGGCACAGTTACGCCAGCAATTACTGGCTTGACACTTACAGATTAACCTATTTAAATTACAGATGCAACTGAAAAATGTTGTCAAAGGCGACATTAAGTTCCGCAGTACCAAGGGCGGGACCAGAGTCATCACCAAAAGCATGGCGGATTTTGAATCCGTCAAGTCCTATCTCTGAAATAACAAACATTCCTATTTCACTTTCTTTCGGAAGTCCCTAAAACCCATTAAGGTTTTAATTCATCACCTCCCCCACAACACCCCGGCGGAAGATATTTCTGATGGATTAGTGACCCTGGGATTTGACGTGGTTAGCGTCAAGGAGATGACAACCACCCGAGGGTCGCCTACAGAACAAAGGATCTCCAGAAACCTTCCCTCTTCCTTATAACACTACCCAGGACGGAAAAATCCCATGAAAATTTCAAACTAAATAAAATTTGCCATATTTCAATCCGGGTCGAGGTTTATAGAGCACAGAGGCGCCTTCCTCAGTGTCACAACTGCCAACAATTTGGCCACGTCTGGGCTAACTCTAAGCAACCTCCCAGTTGCATGTGGTGCGGGGGAGGCCACCTGCACAGAGATTGTCCCGAGAAAGAGAACGCTGCCTCCACTCCAGCGTGGCGTAACTGTTAGTTGAAGGATGGGGAGAAACCGCATCCCGCTAACTACCGCGGCTGCAGTCACGCGAAGGAGGAACTGAAGAAGAGGAAATTGCAGAGAGCACCCAAAACCACAACAGGAAGGGTGTTCTCATCAAATAACGTCACTCCTGGAGTCTCCTTCGCGGCGGCTCTCCGAGGCAACATATCGCAGGAGCAGCGACCTCAGATTCTCCAACTTCCAGTGTCAGTCCCACCAGCAGTCACGAAACCGACCGTACCCGTTCCTATACTGGAACAACACGCAAGTCATTCTGTTCAGGCTTCTAATGCAAACAGTCAATCTCTCGACAATATGTTGAGAGTAGTGACTGTAGTACAGCAAATTATGACAGAGGTCAGTGGTGCAGTGTCCGAGGAAGACAAAATAATGGCCATAACTAAAATCGTTCTGAACTTAATGAAACAAAATGGCCACTAGACTTCATAGGCCCCTCAAAGTCATAGCATTTATTGCGAACGGCATTGGGGAGGCAGCGCTATGAGCTCAGTAAACAGCAGCAAGACCTACAAGTAAATGTGGCCCTGTTTTCAGAGACACATATGAAACATCATGAGATGTTTTTTATTCCAAATTACCACTTTTATAGAATCGACCGCCATTCGGGCAGAAAGTGCGGAACTGCCGTTGTAGTAAGAAAAGGCATTCCCCATAATCATGTAGACCTACCACCCCTTGTTTCAGTAGAAGCGACAGGGGTCTGCATACCAATTGGTAACAGCGAAGTGCTGCTTGCAGCTGTTTAAAAATCTCCAGGCAAAGCCTGGAGTGATGCTGACATCATTGAGCTCTTAGGCTTCAGACGTAAGTCTATTTTCGCAGGTGATTTGAATGCAAAGAAACCATTTTGGAATAGCAGAGGTTCAAACGCCTCAGGCTTGGAACGCTTTGATTTATTTGATAGGAGTGATTTTGAAATTTCAGCACCACAGTACCCCACACATTATTCCCCTGCGGGAAATGGTGACGTGTTAGATATTGTGGTTCACGGAAATATCAGAGTGTCAGATGTCATCATCTGTGATATTTGGACTCAGGTCACCTACCAATAATATTCCACATACTGGATCATGTTAAAATTAGGAATCTTTCGGAACCCATTTAAAAATTTACAGATTTTGAGCGGTTTCAGATCCTCGCCTCTGAATTAATATCACCTAAACTAGAAATTAATTCGGGTGTAGAAGCCGATAAAGCGGCACGCGACTTTGCAGCCTCTATTGCTTCGGCATGTAGGCTGTGGACAAGTAAAGTTACGCTTTCGGACATAAACACCGATCTTCCTGGTATAGATCATTTGATAAATTATAAACAGAGGCTACGAAAACTGTGGCAAGAAACCAGGGATCCAGCATGTAAAACGGCAGTCAATTGGGTCACCAAAGCAATCAGGCGAATGACCCGTAAAAAGGCACTCGAACGGTGTGAACAAAAATAAGTAACGCTGAAGTCACACCTCAGTGTATATGGCCCATTGCGAAATCTCTCCTTCAGAGAGACGGACCAAGGGCACCAACTGCTATTCATGGTTCTTCTGGCCTAAAATTTCATCCTTCTTAAAAAGCCAACGAGATAGCCGACTGCTTGGAAGTTCAGTTCACGCCACATGACCTGTGCGCTGAAAACCATGAAGAGCGAGTGGAGGCTAGATTTCAAGCTCTGCTGGAAGCCGTGGATGAAAACCCCATTCTAAAGATCAGACCATGTGACGTTCAGAAATTAATAAAATCCCTGAAAGTAAAAAAGTCCTATGGAATTGACGGCATCCCAAATGAATGCCTCAGGCACCTTCCAAGGAGACCATTGGTTCACCTATCTCACTTATTCAATCAATCTTTTCGGCTCTCTCACTTTCCAAATACTTGGAAGGAAGCAAAAATAATAACTTTACCTAAACCGGGTAAAGACCCGAAATTTCCTCAAAATTTACGTCCGATCAGCCTTCTGTCCACGACAGGAAAACTATTCGAAAAATCAATTTTGAAATTCCTCCATAAACATATTGAAGAAAGAGACCTGCTCAACGCAAATCAGTTTGGTTTTCGTGCACGTCACAGCACGACATTGCAATGTATGAGGCTGGAGGACCACGTGACCCTTAATTTCAATAATAAAATGTCTACGGCTGCAATGTTCTTGGACATCGAAGAACCTTTGATACCACGTGGCACTTAGGCTTGCTGTTTAAATTATCAAAATTGGAATTCCCCAACTCTCTGACCAAGCTTATTGGTTCCTTTCTCTCTAAACGTAAATTCAGGGTCTCTGTTGAAGGCGAAATGTCAACGCCAAGGGAAATGCAAGCAGGGGTGCCACAAGGTTCTGTTCTTTTTCCTTACTCTCTTCAATATGTATATAAATGGTGCCCCCCATACAAAAGGCGGTCACCTGGCCCTCTTTGCAGAAGACACCTGTCTCTATACGACAGATCGCAAAGAGGGTTTTATTGTTAGAAAACTCAAGCGCGGTCTCAGCTCAATGGAGTCCTGGTGTGAACGCTGGAATATAAAAATTAATAAAGATAAGACTCTTGGGGTCTACTTCTCTCGTGATCGTCGATCGCCTGAATCTTGTCTTCCTCTAAATGGAAGAAACATTCCATTTGTGAATAGTGCAAAATATCTAGGTGTAATCTTCGTTAAGAGAGTGACCTGGAGATTACACATAGAAATGTTCGAAGCCAAGGCCTTCAGAACATTCATTAGAGTGTATTCCCTATTCAAAAGTGAGCGATTGAGCGCTAACATTAAACTGACCATCCACAAAGCTCTTATTAGATCCGTAATTACTTATGCTAGTCCCGCCTGGGAGTTTGCGGCAGACACTCATTTATTGAAATTGCAGCGCCTGCAAAACAAGGTTCTCCGCAAGATTGGCAATTTTCCAAGGCGCACACCGGTCCGCGATTTGCACATGGCATTCAAAATCCCGTACGTATATGATTACATAACAAAATTATGCAGGCAACAAGCAGAAGTCATACAAAATCATGATAATGAGAATGTTCGCAACATCGGTCAAGGCGAAGCCCGACACAGAAAGTATAAGAGGCTTAAACTTGGCGGCGGTCAGGCGTACGACCGTTTGAGTGACTAGACTGCCGTGTTAGCTAATACTACTTGTATATTTATATATATATATTAAAAGGGCATAATCTGCTGTACCTAGCCTGGACTGACAGAGGCCGTGTATATAGTGTACATAGAAGTAAGGAATAGGTATGTATTTGTAAATGTATGTAAATACAGGCAATGGACTTAATACAGACTGACTAACAAATGACAGACCCGACCTCTCGTCAGAGAGGGCGCTTCAAATGGACAAGGCAGTAACTTTCAGTCAAAAGAAATATCTGGTCATGAGCCCCAACTGGGGCTCGACACCAAGACTGACAGTCTTACTGACCGTCAGTTGCAATGTGACTCAGACTCAGTACTGCGTCGCTTTTATCACAGCTGCCTGTTTGGAACTTTCTGAAAGGAGTGACGATTGTCTGCTAGACGTTGTGGGAATATTCCTATAACGATATCATGACTAACATTTTTCTGATATATTTCTTCTTCATAATGGTCTGAAACAAGGAGATGCTTTATTTTCATTGTTTTTATCTTTACTTTAGGATATGCCATTAAGAAGTTGCAAGAAAATTGATTGGGACTAAAATTAAATGGGACACATCAACTGCTGGTTTATGCTGATGATGTGAATCTCCTGGGGTATATGCAACAGAAATACCTTATATGAAAACTCTTTTTTCTACCCTAAAGATGGAGGCGATAGGTTCCTCTGAAACGTCGGTTAAAACTATATCTACACATCGCTGCATCCCATAAGACTACTTTCTTATAGTCACCGCCATGAAAATCTCAAATCTTACACAAAAATTTTGTTGACACTACTAAGGATATTGGTCTTGAAGTAAACACAGAGCAAACTATGTATATGTTAATGCATCATCAGGATGCAGGACAAATTCATAACATTCAGATGGCCAATATTTCTGTGGGGATGTCTTAATATGTAGTCTTGTCATTACTTCGATGACAACCCACTTCCTCGGAACAATTTGTTGGCCCTGTAAAGGACCGTGGCTGCTGAGATGATTGACCGGTGAGGTAGCCCGTCGCGGGCCGGTAAGGAGAAAGGCTAATGACGGTGAATGGCTAGTGAAAGGCTAGTAAAAGGCTAGTCGTTGAGCGCGGTCGTTGGAGCTGAGAGGCGGTAGCTACGCCAGTTGCCCAGTGTGTCAGGTATGACTACATGCGAGTCTGTGCGGCCTAGTTGCCCAGTGAGTCGGTTGCGACCGACACACAGCAGTGGCAGTCATGCCTGGCGCAGCGAAGAGCCGATGCCTCCGTAGACCGAGCGCTGGCGACGAAGCCTGCTGGCTGATGTTGCTTGATGTGGCTAGATCGTAGGCTTGTGATGAACTGAGTAACTCGGCTGAGTGTGAGTCTGAGTCACTTTGCAACTGACGGTCAGTCAGTCTGCTTGTCTTGGTGTCGAGCCCCACCTGTTGAAACAGACGGTCAGTCAGTCTGTTTGTCTTGGTGTCGAGCACCACCTGGGGCTCATGACAAGATATTTCTTTGAGTGAAAGTTACTGTCCTGTCTATGTGTAGCGCCCTCACTGACGAGAGGTCGGGGCGGTCATTTGTTAGTCAGTCTGTAGTACTAAGTCCACTGTCTTTATTTACACATATTTATAATACATTTACTTCTTATTTAGATGTCCCATATATACACGGCCTCCGTCAGTCCATGCCAGGTACAGCAGATTATGCCCTTTATATATATATCCTAGTAGTATTAGCTACCACGGCAGTCTACTCACTCGAACGGTCGTACGCCTGACCGCCGCCAAGTTTAAGCCTCTTATACTTTCTGTGCCGGTCTTCGCCTTGTCCGATGTTGCGAACATTCTCATTATCATGATTTTGTATGACTTCTGCTTGTTGCCTGCATAATATTGTTATGTAATCATATACGCACGGGATTTTCAATGCCATCTGCAAATCGCGGACGCGTGTGCGCCTTGGAAAATAGCCAATCGTGCGAAGAACCTTGTTTTGCAGGCGCTGCAATTACACTAGATGAGTGACTGCCGCAAACTCCCAGGCGGGAGTAGCATAAGTCATTACGGATCTAATAAGAGCTTTGTGGAGGGTCAGTTTAATGTTAGCGATCAATCGCTCACTTTTGAATAGGGAATACACTCTAATGAATGTTCTGAAGGCCTTGGATTTGATCATTTCTATGTGTAATCTCCAAGTAACTTTCTTATCGAAGATTACACCTAGATATTTTGAACTATTTACAAGTGTAATGTTTCTTCCATTTAGAGTAAGACAAGACTCAGGCGGTCGACGACCACGAGAGAAGTAGACCCGCGAGTCATATCTTAATTAATTTTTATATTCCAGCGCTCACACCAGGTCTCCAATGAGCTGAGACGGCGCTGGAGTTTTCTAACAAAAAAACCCTCTTTGCGATCTGTCGCATATAGACATGTGTCGTCCGCAAAAAGGGCCAAATGAACACTATGCTTGCATTTCCCTTGGCGTTGACATTTCGCCTTCAACAGGGACCTGAATTTACGTTTAGAGAGAAAGGATTCAATAAGCTTTGTCAAAGAGTTGGGGAATTCCAATTTTGATAATTTAAACAGCAAGCCTGAGTGCCACGTGGTATCAAAGGCTTTTTCGATGCCCAAGAACACTGCAGCCGTAGAAATTTTATTGTTGAAATTAAGGGTCACGTGGTCCGCCAGGGTCATATAGTGCAATGTCGTGCTGTGACGTGCACGAAAACCAAACTGACTTGCAATGAGCAGGCTTCTTTCTACAATGTGTTTACGGAGGAATTTCAAAATAATTTTTTCGAATAGTTTTTCTGTCGTGAACAGGAGGCTGATCGGACGTAAATTTTGAGGAAATTTCGGGTCTTTAACCGGTTTAGGTAAAGCCATTATTTTTGCTTCCTTCCAAGAATTTGGAAAGTGAGAGAGCCGAAAACAGTGATTGAATAAGTGAGTTAGGTGAACCAATGGTCTCCTTGGAAGGTGCCTGAGGCATTCATTTGGAATGCCGTCAATTCCACAGGCCTTTTTTAATTTCAG
>NW_019732007.1:0-156 GCF_002891405.2 Cryptotermes secundus | reverse complement strand
ATTACACATAGAAATGATCGAAGCCAAGGCCTTCAGAACATTCATTAGAGTGTATTCCCTATTCAAAAGTGAGCGATTGAGCGCTAACATTAAACTGAATATGCAGAAAGTTCTTATTAGATCCGTAATGACTTACGCTAGTCCCGCCTGGGAGTT
>NW_019732006.1:0-662 GCF_002891405.2 Cryptotermes secundus | reverse complement strand
ATATATTGGTAGAGGTAAACTGATTTGCAGATCAGGAGTAGTGAGCTAAGAGAGAGAATAGGCTAGAATACCTTGAAGTTGTTATTTAACCTTTTAATTGTCAGTGGAAGTATGGATGTATTTCTGAGATCCCCACCAAAGACTATAGGAAAACATGTACATTAAATTTCTGAAGTAGATACTGCTTTAAGAAGCGCTATTAATCCAGTTTCTCCGAAGTTAGGTTCCAATAATTGTGGGAACTAGAAATAGGGCTTATTTCTTAAAACCAATAGCCATGCATCATGATCATGTATCACCAGTTTAATGTAAATGAGTTATGACGTGCAACTATCCAAGGAATTTATTATCACTGGCGTGATATGGACGTATGGACTGTATTCATGTGGCTGAGGACAGGCACTAGTGGGAGGCTTGTGTGAAATTGTCAGTGAACGTTTTGGTTCCATAAAATGTTTGGAAATTCTGTAATAGTGGAGTGATTGTTAGCTCCTGAAGAAGGTCTCGTTTCCATGGCATTTGTAAGCCTTGGTCTGTGCAAGGCTTCTTGCTGAATAACAAAGAAGTAAGTGAGAAGTTCTCCGTCTGTTATTACTTGACGAACATCATGTGTGGGCATTCTTATGAAAGAGGAGATGTGTGTGTGTGTGTGTGTGTGTGTG
>NW_019732005.1:556878-557231 GCF_002891405.2 Cryptotermes secundus | reverse complement strand
GCAAACATAAGCCTCACACCATATTTTCGCATCTGAATTTAATTGTGACCTACCTTATCGGCACCAAATTAAAACATCCATATCCGAAATTACAGGCTCTTGCGTCAATGATTACGAAGATAATTGTTTTCAATTATATACCAAAGTAGAGACTGTGACATCCTAGGAGACAATAATATTCAAGAAAAGTAACAAGTTTCTAAAATCAGCACAAATATTATTAATAAGAAAAAATATATGTAATGTAAATTCTTTCTGATTGAATTGTTCTAACTTCCAAAAAACTGGTAACTTTTCTCATTTCACGGAAACATACAAACATACACAGATTCACATACGGACAGAAAGCAACT
>NW_019732005.1:553519-556812 GCF_002891405.2 Cryptotermes secundus | reverse complement strand
TCTCTTTCGGGAGTTCTGGATAAATTGCTGTTTCCGAAAGACGGTAACGACAGCTGCTTACAATATGATGACCGTTTATAATTTTCCCTCCAATTTTTCCGATGTCACAGAAGCATCCAGACTTGGAGATGCCTGCGAAGCGGATATTCAGTGCACGAAACCTTTTGGGAACTATGCTGAATGCGTCACCAGAGAAGGGCTTCTCGGGACGTGCAACTGCAAGGCTGGTGCACACTTCAAAGATGGCAGTTGCTACGAGACATCATGTAAGTAACGAATCAGTACCAAGAATTTCTGGGAGAAATTTATAAGGCCTGCTTCCTTCAAAAGTCGACGTCATAAAGACAGCAAAAGATATAAATTAGTAACCTAATTATATTGTGACATGACGTGTGAAAGCCAGAAGAGTGGAACTAGATCAGACGTCCATTGCTAGGTAATGGATCGGTAAAAACATTCGCGCTGCAATGAATACGCAAGCAACACTCGAAGAACTGCATTTTCTATGCAACGACCAGGAAAACTCATGTTTATAAAGTTAAAGGGATTATTAAAAAACGGAATTTAGTGTTGGGGCCGACCCGAGGCTACATAACGAGGATCTCGGGCAGCAAGGATTAGAAGTGAGGGAGTCTCTGGAGTCGGCAGTCGAAGATGATTCAGAAGATATGGAAACAAAAGAATTAGGTCTGTAAAAAGAAGACGTATGTTGCAGTGACAGTGAAACTCGTAAAAATCCGTTGCCAGGATACGACTAGTGAAGACTGGGGAACCTAGTCCGTGTGTTACGGTGAGCTGTAAAGTGTGTCGATCAGCGACAGCGCTGTAATTAATTGTAGTTCTGAGTGGTGTGCATAAGGTGTCAATAAATTCGGACATCGTTCAAAACCCCGTCTAATAAGTCACGCATCCCATACACGTGACAATATGTAGCGATAAACTTTCAAACACATTCAAAAGAGCTCAAATAATTATTAGTTTATACAGTATCATGATCTTCGGAGTTAGGAAAAGCAGGCGGAGAAATAACCACATTTTAAAGAGACATTTTCAACGATTGATAATTCTCATACTTTCACAGTGAAATTTACATACAGTTGTTGCGGTTTCTGTTGTTCTTCCATACCAAGAACAGAAATATTTTGAAATGACATTGCCCAAAAATATTACGGTAAAATAAAATACTTGCTTAGTTACTTACGTATGAAGCTGAGCCCTTCTTTGAGAGCCGCCAAATCTGCAACTACTCGAGAATTTCTCAGCATTTTCTGTAACCCGATGGTTCATTGTCGTGTTTACAAGAGCCCTCCACTGGTCCCTATCCTGAGCCAGACAAATTCAATCCATACCATCCCATTCTATCTCTCTAAGATCCATTTTGATGTTGCCCACCCATCTACGCCTTGGTCTTCCCAGTGGTTTCTTTCCTTCTGGCTTTCCCACCAATATTATGTGCATTCCTCTTCCCCCCATTCGTTCTACTTGCCCTGCCCACTTCATCCTCCTTGACTTGATCATTCTAATTATACTTTGAGAAGAGTACAAGTTATGAAGCTCCTCATTATGCAGTTTTCTCCAACCTCCTGTTACTTCATCCCTCTTCGGTCCAAATATTCTCCTCAACACCCTGTTCTTAAACACACTCAGTCTATGTTCCTCCCTTAATGTCAGAGACCAAGTAAAATAAAATGAAACTAACATTTAAATCAATCCCGATATTATAATTCCATATCTGGGCAAAAAAGATTTTCCATTACATCTTAGTTCTGTGTGCCGAATTATGAACCAAAAGAGCCCTTTTCTTTTTCGGGGTCTATGCCCTTTTCTTTTTCCGGGCCTGTGCCCTTTCCTTATGTTATAATTTTTGTCAACCATAATTTAGAAAATGTTTTGTTGGAGGGTTAAGGTTACTGTCACTTAAACAAGTTCATCATTTAAAATTTCGCAATTAGTCATACGTATCCGACTTAGTCATAAACAGATTGCTCCATAGTTAGTACAAAAATGTAAAAGCGTCTTGTACTGTGTTCATTACATGAAATGGTACACCTCAGTCAGTATAGCGACACCTTTAACATGAACTACACATTCCAAACTTTGTGTTTACTTGAAAATGAGCCACATGTTATAAAACCATATTGATTAATTGTTACAGTAATTGGAGAGAAATGCAAAGTAAGCAACAATTGTTATCTTGCTTCTGGACAGCCTGCCTACTGCGACCGAAGTTTGTGCGCATGCCCGAACAAATACCATCCGAATCCAGATGGCACTGACTGCATAAAAACAGTTCGTAAGTTCCAGAGTCATGTGATTAAGGCATTGCATAGCGTCATTCACTCCAGGAATCTTATACAGTATTTCATGATTTACAAAATAAAAACAGAAACAAAAATCCAACAAATTCAGTGCAATGTAGTATTCAACTCATTTCATAAAAGAGAATGTTCTACTGCTGACCAGTAGTTCCGCCGTTCAACTACCTGGTCAGTACCTACGGCATTACGTCCTCTGTCATAACAACAAAACCGAACAGTCAGCCCTACACGTCATATTCCTTACCAAAGTAATAATGACTCAGATCAATAAGTCAAGATGTGTGTTTATTTGTTAAGAGCCGTTGTGGAGACGTGGCAATTGCTTCCCCGACACTTTCTTTCGATATATATGAATGTAAAAAATAAAGATAAATTTATATTTACGTGGACAAATCCCGATTTACATGAGCACGACTTTATTGGTGCCGAATGAGACCCTTGTAGGGACAATGAACGAGATTGCAGGACGGAATTCGTTTTTGTTCGGCCTCCAGTAGCCAAAAATGATCTACATGACAATTTACTTAGTTTCCATTGTAAACTACTCGAGGTCAGTTGTGTATAATAAAGCACGTGCAATGTATCTCTATAGATATTTTTCTTCCATCATAGAGCCTAAATGAGAGAAAGTACTTTAATCGCATAAAAAACTTAAAACTAGAAGCACGTTAAAATATGAAATATATATAAATGTTCTTTTTGTGACCCTAATATATGTATTTGCCGGTCACGGTAGCCGAGCGGTCTAAGGCATGCACTATCTTCGCTCGCTTGGAAATCGGGATCGTGGGTTCGAATCCCACTCAGGGCATGGATGTTTGTGTGAGTTTTTCTGTGTTTGTGTACAGGTAGAGGCCTTGCGACGAGCTGATCACCCGCCCAAGGAGTCCTACCGAATGTGTAAGATCTAGAAAAACCGAAGTGAACGGAGAAGTTCATGGAGGTAGGCCTAGGCCCACTGGGGCTGTAGTGCCA
>NW_019732005.1:549908-552626 GCF_002891405.2 Cryptotermes secundus | reverse complement strand
AGATTGGCAGGGGAAACCGAAGTACTCGGAGAAAACCTGCCCCAGCGCCACTTTGTCCACCAGAAATCCCACTTGACCAGAGCCGGGATTGAACCCGGGCCTCCGCAGTGGGAAGTCAGCATCTAAACGCTTGAGCTATGGCGCAGCCTCTGTACGACTACTAACTTGCTTACTGTGCATTAAGTCAAATGCCTAGTCACAGACGAAGCTCCGAACATGAAAGCCGTCAGAGCTATCCCACAATTTGAGCAGCAATAAGGGCAATGAATTGGCATTGTACAGAGTATTTATGAACTGGGATTGTATACAATCTCCAAAACTGTCGATTAAACGAACAATGCAAGCCACACTACACTCTATTTCAAACTAAGGGCTCTGCTTAGCCTACCTACAACATAAACAATACTGGATAAATACAAAATCCAGGTTTCAGGATACTCCGCTAAGTAAACGCTTTTCATGAAAATGACTGCAGATCACAGGAGGCGGGCTAGCGTACTCGGTATAGCGACTGGCTACGGGCTGGACGACCGAGGGTTTGGAGTTCGAGTCCCGATAAGGTCAGCAATTTTCTCTTCCCCACGTCGTCCAGTCCGGCTCTGGGATCCACTCAAACTCCTATCCAATGGGTACCAGGGGCTCTTTCTCCGGGGATAAAGCGACAGAAGTGTGAAGCTGGCAACTCACCTGCAGCTGGTGCCGAGGTCGACAAAATATGGATCTATACATCCACTCTCCTATATGTCTTCATGGCGTAGTGCTTAATTAGTTAAGCATAGGGACAACTTTACTATAATTTTACTTTATATGACAGCTGATGACACTACTATTGACAGGTCTGTCACTATATGCAATCAGCCCGCGCTGGGCACAGTCGGCGCACTGTGTTGCCATATTCTCATACATCACCGTAACGATTTTATTGCGTCGAGAAATATTTTCAGTGTTCAAAATATGTCCGAAACTTGTGCCACAAGGAGCTGTTGTCGAAACGTCTTCTGTGCAGCGGCGGACAATGTGGGTGAGCCTTGTGAGGAGAATGAGCAATGTACGGCTTTCCTGATGACGGCGACGTGTGGAGCAGACGGACTCTGCACTTGCTCCCCTGGCTACCACCACATCACGCCCAACAGCAGGTGTTTCAGGGACGTTGGTAAGTTCGCACGTTGAGCGATGGCAGAGCCACCAGCCGTGGCGGCGGGAGATCTATTTAACCACTGGTTCCCCGACATTCTGACATGGCGCCTTCATTCTGGTTTTGACCAAACCCTAATTTCCTCGCCAATTTTTATTAAAAATAATGTAAACCTTTGCACTCGCATTTATACGACTGTCTACGATAATTCGCAATTAGTATTGTCTTGTGTGTGAGTGACTATAGACGGAGTTTCGATTGGCAACTCGATTTATTGACCATTCCATTTATACACACAACTCCTAGCTAAAAAAAAGACAACGGATAAAAAACTCTGTGTTTTTAGCCCTCAAGCGAACTATATCGACCGAGCTACCGACGCTTGTCGGTGAAGTTAGTGCAAACTAACCGCCCCTCTGGTCTAGCGGTCAGAGTTCCTGGTTACAGATCCAGAATTCCGGGTTCGATTCCCGGCGCTACCAGATTTTTCTGAGAAGTAGTGGGTCTGGAAGGGGGACCACTCAGTCTTGTGCGGATAATTGATGAGCTATTTAAAGGAAATAGCGGCTACGGTCTAGAAAACTGAAATTAACGGCCGTGAGGATTCGTTGCGCTGACCACGCGATACCCACTATCCGCTAAAGTTTGCAACAATAATATATTTTTTCTGCAATAATAAGTATTGAGGTAAATAAGGTGTGCAATTTTAAAAAAGAAACCGTAAGGAAGTATAGGTACTCCGAATTTAAGTATGTTCCATTTTACTTCGTAAACGTAGGGATTTCAATTGTCAACAAACGAAACGCGCAAACGCGAATGTCACTTACGGCTACCAGTAAGAATTCTTTCGATTTACATAAGAAAACTGCCATGTTTTTGGAAGTTATATTGGGTCTCAAGGAGAAAAGGTCAATAGTCTGGGGGGTCATAGTATTGGCAAAAAGAAATATGCATGTACATGTATCCTATTCTTAAACGATTCCGAGATTGAGTTATTTCACTGTACAGTTTGAAACTGTTAATAAGAAAGAGATATCACGTGCTGTTTCTGATACCGGTATTTATTGTTCAAGTAACAAAGTTGGTACAGTTTACCTGGTATAATACTGTTATATTTTAGCGTCCTGTTGGACTGATTTTCATCCATTATATGTATACAGTGGCCGTCTTGTAGTGCACTCAATTTCACCTGTCACTTCACAACATGTTTCGGCAACATAGTGCCATCATCAGGTGTCCCAACTACGTCAATCTATTGCATTGCTTGCCCTCATATGTTTTCACAACACCATTTAAAAAGTATTTAAAAAGTCCGTATTTGTCAACTAAGATAAATATACACTCGCTAATACTTGTTAAGATAATTCATCTTATTTGTCTTAATTAAAACTTGCATGTGGTTCGTTCGCTACGGGGTTGTTTTTCTTATTTTCTGTGTAAACCGCGTCTTGTGACGTGTGTTCCCTTCTTAGCTGCGAGTGTTGTGTTGAGTGCACTACAAGACGGCCACTGTATACATATAATGGACTAGTATAATACATTTTCGAAAATTCTACCGTAAACATCAAGGCACTTAACTCGTG
>NW_019732005.1:549441-549807 GCF_002891405.2 Cryptotermes secundus | reverse complement strand
AATTCGATACATACACATATACACTTTCTTACTTAGAATGACCGAAATTATGACCTCCAAGAATAGTGATATTTACTCCTGGGACAGACCGCGCCATAGCTCAAGCGGTTAGTCGCTGGCTTCCCATCGCGGCGGGCCAGGTTCTATCCCAGGTCTAGTAAAGCGGGATTTGTGGTGGACAAAGTGGCGCTGGGGTAGGTTTTCTCCGAGTACTTCGGTTTCCCCTGTCAATCTTCATTCCAATAATTGCTCCACAATTACCCTCACCTATCATCTGGGGCTGGTACAATAGGCCAGATGTGGCCGCAGTACAAGGGACTTAGTCCCACCCCAGTATTAATAATAATAATATTAATAATAATAATA
>NW_019732005.1:548295-549428 GCF_002891405.2 Cryptotermes secundus | reverse complement strand
GTATCGGTGGCGTTATCGCCACCCTCTATTTCTAGACTATTTTAAGTCGAATGACTTCCATCAAAAATACTTTTGCTAGTGAGATTACTTACGAGTTAGTACTGCAGAATAACACTTATTTTCCTTAATATCACTGTTGTTCGCCGGAGCTGAGTCGAATTTGTTAACTTTTATTATCTTTTATATTTAGCTTTATTTAGAAATTACTTATGTCACAAATCACGTTTCACTATTGAAATAAATAACACGTAAGTCCACTCATCTAATATTTCATACAATGAACGAAATACTGAAGCAAACATTTAAAGTATGTAATAATATTAATTTATCATTTCAAAAATATTACAATTAAATCTATTCAATTTTAAATGAAGTCACAAAGTAAACTTGCATTATAGGAATTTTTGAAATAATGGAATTATTAATGTTCGCCTACATTTTTTAGGTGTTTGAAACGTGAAGTCATTATTACACATTATAAGTCTGAGAGCAAATAGCCAAAATTTGGGAAGGCATCTTCTCACGGCTAGTCCCATCAGACGCGAACACAAACGGAAACGTTTCACTGTCACTGCTGTCTCCAGACTGGGAGCCAATCGGCGTCTTGTTGATCTCGAAATGATCTTCATTTGTTTCCGTTTTATGTCACCCTATTGAGTAGCTTTGGTACTAATCTATCCTAAATACGTGATTCATATTCTGAGCTTGCGTACTTGGCGGAAGTTTCCTCATCATATCATTCTTATGCACTGCGTTCACCTTTCCGCGCAGCTAAAGTTACGAGGCACTAACTATATAATTACGTGTAAGACACAGAAGCCAAGAATTGTTTTGACAAAGAGATAAATTCCCGAATATTATTATCGTCTGGGATATGATGCTCAGCCATCTGGTATAAAATTGATCGACGTTTCGGAGGAATATGTTGACTTCATATTCAGGATCGAAGAGTAAGTGAAGCAAGCTGCCATCAGAGAAGTATCTTCCTCCGGAACGTTGCTAAACTTCAGCCAGACTACACGGCATCATATCCCATAGTCACAGCCACGAGATCCTGAAATGTAAAAAAAAAAAAAATACCTCGTTCTATTGGTTGATAGTTCTTACTTGAAAAAGAAAATCCTGTATTACTT
>NW_019732005.1:531215-548288 GCF_002891405.2 Cryptotermes secundus | reverse complement strand
TATTATTATTATTATTATTACTATTATTATTGGAGGGGGTGGGTTTCCCCATGCACCGCGACTAATAGTCTATTGTACGTCCCCCTTTGATATTCTACCAGTCGCCATACCTTACCGGTACTGGTATACAGTATACACAGACGGATAATAACAATAGTGAACTGTCTGCGTCGTCCATGTTTAGTCGGGGTCACCAACGAGGTCGGCCCTCGGTACCTGATATTTCCCCCATCTACCAGAGGCATTGGAAACTACTTGGGCGGGAAACTTGCCTAATTTTGCTCAGAGGTCTCCTAGAGACATGAGGATCTTTTACGTGCCGTAAATCTACGACACGGGACCCACGGCTTAAAGTCCCTCCCGGAGGACTTGTTCCCTGATTTTTTCCGCGTACCTTGAGTCATGAGGTGGGAACGTTACTCCTAGACTACGGAGTGCCATACTCGTAAACCATCATCAGAACTCCTTTAGACTTTTCCACCTCAACCAAAAACAAATAACCTTGCAGGTGATGTGTTATAATTACAGCCTGATTGACAATGGCAGATTCTTTGCAGGGTTGGGTGATACATGCGAAGAAAGTGCGGAGTGCCTTGTGTCATCTGCGGCGTGTAGCTTAGGCAGATGTCAGTGTGAACAGGGCTTCAGTCCCAGTGAAGACAACAGCAAATGCATTGGTAATGGTAAACATTTTACCTCACCTATGACTCTATTATATATCGTACAGAAGAGAACTTAGTAACAAAGTTAAAGTCATACTTAGCTAAGTTCTGACATATTTCCTTAAGAGGCATTTTAATCCAATCAACCCGAAGGTTAGGAATCTGGGTAGCTCAGTTAGTATAGAGACAGGTTAAGGGCTGGACAGCCGGGGTTCGATTGCTGGCAGGGGTAAATTTCTTCTTTTCTCCATAAAGTTCAGACGGGCTATGGGGCCCAAACAGTCTCCTATAAAATTGGGGGCTGTTTCCCTGGCGCTAAAACAGCAGAGAGTGAAGCTGACCACTCACCTCCATCTAGTGCCGAACTCGTGAATAGTGGAATTATTCCTTCACTCTCACGTACAAGTTCATGGCGTGGTGCTTAACAAAGTAAGCACAGGGGAAACTTTACTTTTACTTTCTTTTTACCTACTCCTAGGTTTCCAAAGTGTTCTCTCATTTTTGGGGTTTTCAACCGAATGTTGTATCTATTTCTGGTATTTCCAATGCGTGTTAATTGTCCCTTCAGTATATTGCGAAATCTAAAAAGACACTTTGATATAAATTTTCATGACACATTAATCAAACATAGACTGAGTACGGCCATTACCTATTTCTTCGGCGCTATATATAGTCTATCTTACTGAGAGCGTCGTTTAATAAATTAAAAAAATATATATATATTTCTACGTGTGAGATTTGGGGCTCTATATGCGATGATTTTGTTGAATACAATCTTCCCGGGTGTGAATCTATATAGTCGTATAAAATTTAATGGACGTTTCGGAGAAACACACTACGAGCATATTTAAAACCACTTGCTTCAGCCTATGGAAACCGGTTCACGGCATAAAATAACTCCGTGACCTGCAGTCCGCAAGCGAATTATACTGACCGAGCGACCGCCGCTTGTCGGCGCAGTTAGTGCCAACGTTAGCGGATAGAGGGTGTCACGTGGTCAGCGCAACGGATCTCCATGGCCGTTAATTTCGGTTTCTAGACCGGAAACCCACTTGCTTACTGCTTCATATTTGGTCGTTTCCTTGTTCGACCCACACTTCGACACTGAAGATGGAAACAGTCAATTCCTCTGAAACGTCTGTTAACTTCTATTCTATTACATAGAATCATTTCCAGGCAGTCAGAATTCTTCATAAGTACCACTGTGAAAACCTCGGATCATACGCAGAATTCTTCACGTCTTTACTGGTTTCATTGCAGGTGAAAATGGACAGGAACCATCTCAGTACTCCTTACGTGTTCTGGTGATCACATTCGTTCTGCCAAAAATGTCTGAGTACTTCAAATGCTCATTATAAACAACTACAAGATGATTGAAACCGTTTCCATGACCGTGTGTATATAGCATTATTTATTCCGTTTGATGGTCGTGAAGTTGCAACCAAATCAGGCTTCCAGCAACACAACATTACTCTACACTATTAACGAGTTAGCAAAAAAGAAAAACAACTTTTGAGATTTTCAGGATGTTGATTCTTCCGGCTGTGGTCTTCTGGGTTGTTATGCGTATCATCATACACATCACTTCGGCCTTGAATATATAGGTAGCATGTTTTCCCGAAATGTTGTTATACAAGACTACATGCTGTCTCAACCCAGAAGACCACAGTTTGATATTAACAGAAAGATTGAGTTTCGCATCTGTGGAGAGTATTTCTAATAAGATCTCTCAAACACGTGTATTAGCAGAGGCTTGCACGCCAATACTTGAAGGCGTTGTTTATGACAAAATGTTAAGTACAACTACTGGAATAAAATGAAATATATATTGTTTATATATTGTCATATATTCATTTCATTAAGTCCTATAATTTCCATGTCATCTGAAGTAACTTATTTTTAATTTTGCAGTATGTAACCTGCTAAATGCCGGTCACGGTAGCCGAGCGGTCTAAGGCATGCACTGTCTTCGCTTGCTCGGAAGCCGGGATCGTGGGTTCGGATCGGTTTCCTGTGAGGTACGAACTGAATTCTTATATATTATTCTTATACACTGCCGGTCACAGTAGCCGAGCGGTCTAAGGCATGAACTGTCTTCGCTCGCTCGGAAGCCGGGATCGTGGGTTCGGATCTGTTTCCTGTGAGGTACGGACTGAATTCTTATATATTATTCTTATACACTGCCGGTCACGGTAGCCGCGCAGTCTAAGGCATGCACTGTCTTCGCTCGCTCGGAAGCCGGGATCGTGGGTTCGAATCCCACTCAAGGCATGGATGTTTAGTATGTGTGTGTGCGTGTTTCTGTGTTTGTGTACAGGTAAAGGCCTTGCGACGAGCTGATTACCCGCCCAAGGAGTCCTACCGAATGTGTAAGATCTAGAAAAACCGAAGTGAACGGAGAAGTTCATGGAGGTAGGCCTAGGCCCACTGGGGCTATAGTGCCAAGGAAAACAAAAACCCTGCTAAACAGAGGAGCGCCACCAAATATGCGCGCAATTTAGACGTACTAACTTTCTGATGCCGGTCACAGTGGCCGCGCGGTCTAAGGCATGTACCGTTTTCGAACGCTCGAACATTGGGACCGTGGGTTCAAATCCCTCTCCAGGCATGGATGTCTGTGTGTGTGTGCGCTTATTTTGTGTTTGTGTTGTTCTGTGTTTAGATAGTGGTCTTGCAACGGGCATGGAGCCCTACCGACTGTGTATAGATTAAGAAACTGAAAAATCGGCGAAGGTTGGAGGAGATGTGACTGCTCAGTCGGTATAGGGACCACACTAAGAGCTAGACGATCGAGGACTCGGGGTTCAATTCCTGGTAGAGTCAGGATGCTTTTCGGGATTGCTCGTGTTTTGGAATTTGTTTTTCCGGTATTCTAAAGAACGTTAAAGAAGGCAAAGTTTCGGAAACTGGATCTGTTTCCATCTTCAGTTGAGGGGGTGGGATATACCTGCTCTTCCGGGTCCGTTTGAAAGTGCTAACCTCAATCACTGAACCTCCACATCCAAAATGACCGTAATTTTTGTACTTACGTGTATTTATGTTTCGGGTCCGGTCTAGAAAACCGAGATTAACGGCCGTTGGGATCCGTTGCGCTGGCCACGCCACACCCTTTATCCGCAAAATTTGACACTAACTTCGCCGACAAGCGGCGGTAGCTCGGTCGGTATAGTTCGCTTGCGGAATACAGGCAACAGAGTTTTTAACTTTTCGGCAAGTGCCGTGTAATTAAAATTAGGCGCTGAGGAGCAGGAACTGCATACAATTACACAGTAATGTTCGTTCCATTTTTCTCTGTTTATATGCCTCCGTACCTAGTGACATTAAAAGAGTGTTACATAAAATGTTTCATATCTTAAACTCTTCCTCTAGTGCTTGAAAACTTGCTAATCAACATAGGAAGAAAAATAATTAATTGTCTTCTGACTAATTAGTTAGTTATTTGGAGAGGGTGGGTTTCCCCATGCACTTAGAGTATTGGTCCATTGTTCTTTCCTCTATGATTCTACCAGTCTCTATATCCTACCGGTACTGGTGCTTACCATCAGTCCCCCCCCAGCCAGCGAGACCGGCCCTACTAGCTGAGCGGTATCTATAACGCTTTCCCCATCTACCAGAGGTATTAGAGACTGCTGTTGGGCGGGAAACTCCGTAATTTGGCTCAGTGACCTCCTTAGGAGATATGTGGTTCTTTTACGTGCCGTAAAGCTACGACACGGGACCCACGGCTTAAAGTCCCTCCCGGAGGACTTGTTCCCTAAACTTTTCCGCCCTTAAAAATTCGACGACCTCCGCCGGTTATTTGAACCCGCGTACTACGAGTCATGAGGTGGGAACGTTACCTCTAGACTACGGAGGCCGCTCTTCTGACTGATAATATAGGCGTAACACTGGATGCGTATTATTATTATTATTATTATTATTACTCATTACGTGACTTTAGTCGGTAAGTGTACTATGCCGACAGGGCGACCCCCGCTTGTCGGCGAAGTTAGTACCAACTTTAGCGGATAGAGGATGTCGCGTGGTCAGCGCAACGAATCCCCACGGCCGTTAATTTCGGTTTTCTAGACCGGATATTATTATTATTATTACTATTATTGTCACGAATATCAGTGACTAAAGACGGAGTTCTGACTGGTAATTGGATACATTGACCACCTACAGGTCGTAACTACAAATAATTATTACACTATTGCTGATTTACATAATTTTTAATCACTCCACACTAATCTTCTCAGTCTATTTCCACTAGTCTTCACTGTCCGTTTCCTGGCAACGGATTTATAACACAGGAACTATAAGAGTCTCACTTAATCACACACTCCCAATATCACTGTGCTGCAACGCATGCAACGTCACACACTAGGTTTTCTAATTGTTCTTCTGGCCACACTGCTGTTCCCTTAGAACTTCGGAACTCATGTGAAGTCCATCTGTTACTCACTCCTCCAGCTTACGACTGACTGCGAACGACTTTTACAGTCCCCCACAAACCTTCGTCGCGGATCTACAGAAAACACGTCAAGTGGTCTCTATCCACTGTTGTGTGACGTCACTGCCTACGCGCAAGTACCGAGCCGTTGTTTTGAAACGGGTTGCATTAAACCGCTGTTCTATTTTTCTAGCGTGTATTACTTAGAAACTGTCGTTCCTGTTGCTCAACCTCTTTTACATGGAGCAAATATATCATATTATTATTATTATTGAAACACACACAACTGAATTATTATAATCCAATGGAGCAAAGATTTTATTAGTTGCTTAGCAAGTCAAGATATTCTTTGACTCTTATGAGACTCGAAGGCTCAATAACGTTTTCATAAGAGCACGCTCCTAGTCCCTATCCTGAGCCAGATGAATCCGGTCTGCATCCTGCTTCATTAAAATCCTTCTCAAAATTATCATCCAGTCTTAGGTCTCCTAACTGGTCCTTTGAATGCTTTTCGACTAATACGCATGTCTGATTTCCCCCCTCCATCAAAGCGCTTTCTTAACCTGCTTTCCTTATTTGATGTTGGAAGCTTGCATTTTCGCGGCCATATTCCTCTTAATCTTAATTGACTCTTCCCCGTATACTCTCCTTCTAGCAGTGTTTCCATTTTATATAGGTCAATGGACGAATACTTTCCAATCCCTTCTTTCTTCCCACAGCCCTTCCTTCTAAATTTCTCACAATTTCTTCTTTCCTTTCCTGCTCTCTTCCAATCTTTCACCGAGTCATCCTTTTCTGATTCGTTTCAGAGGCCACTTTTCTTTGAATTATATTTCTAACGCTCCTCACGGCATTCTTTCATTTTCTTCATGCTAATATTTATTAACTCAGCACTTAAAGTGGTTCTCCTTCATTGGGATCCCGGTCGGCCCGTCGGAGTACTGACAGATACTCAGCGCAAGCCTGGCCACGGGATGACATTTACTTTTGGGGTTACCCCAACGGCCCCGGAACTGCAACCATGCAGGAAGCATTGCAGAGTCATGTATCACTTGTACGTGTTTCCAAGTTGGCCACAGCTCGCCGTATCCTGTGTCGTCATGCAGCCCAGCCACTTTCACGTACTTGTGTCTACCTGTACACAGCGCACGGGGTTAATCATACTCACAATCTAACTTATTCACAACAAAACAAAACAAAGTCTGTGGTTTTAGTCCGCAAGCGAACTATACCGACCGAGCGACCGCCGCTTGTCGGCAAAGTTAGTGCCAACTTCAGTGGATAGAGGGTGTCGCGTGGTCAGCGCAAAGAATCCCCACGGCCGTTAACCTCAGTTGTCTAGACCGGAGCCTTTATTTCCTTGAAACAGCTCCTCAATTATCCTCATGAGGCTGAGTGGACCCCGTTCCAGGCCCAATACTTCTCAGAAAAGCTGGTAGCGCCGGGAATCGAACCCGAACCTCTGGTTCTGTAGCCAGTAGACCACAGAGGCGGTCAATTTAAGGTATTAACACTTAAAAAAATATAACGAGGACATATAACAATACAACAGACACTCAGAATTACGCAAATACATTAAGTAAACTAGAAAAAATAGAGTTAACAGAGAAGAATGTTCAGTAAAGCAGAATTAAGTTCTTGAATAATAAAAAGCTTTAAAAATTAAATTTCAACTGTAATTTGGAAGTCAGCTTCAGTTGAGTTTGTAACTGGTATCTAGAATATTCATTAAGGATGGATAAGTAATTTTAATTCTTAAATACGATGCAATCGATACTTTTCTTTTCAGGTTTATATATATTTTAGATATAAATTACAAATTGTAAATTAAGAGGATTCTTCTGTGTTTGAATTTGTAACTGTTTATCGGCAGTAGAATGACAATGGTGAATAATGGATTTAAATGAATGCGTAAGGAAGCGGTCGGGGCCTAATTTAACGCGTTTTTCCGGCATTTGCCTGGAGGAACTAAGAAAATCCAAGGAAACCTCAGACAGGGCAGTCGGTGGTTGGGACAAAATTCGAATCCGGCATCTCGCAGCTTGAACCAGTTTGCTCAGTATTTTCACTGTGAACCAAATCGTTCCCTTCATGAACACTTCCCTGAACGATGAGATATGTAGGGAATAACATAAAAATGAATTGTAAACCAAAGACAACTTGACGATAAATTTTTCTAGCTAATTAAATTTGAAGGTATTATCTATATTACTCAATTGATTTTGATTAAATTTGACATTCGGGGGGCTATAGGTTAGATGTACGAATTCATCATATCGTGAAAAAGACCACGTGAGACTCCAGGGCCTGGATGGTGAGTAATATTTAAACGTATCTTTAAGACAAAGGGGTATGTGGCTGGGGACTGGATTCATGCGTGTCACGATACAGCCCAGTGGCGCGGTTTTATGAACACAATAACGAATATTGAGGTTTACCGACTAAAATTTTGTAAGCAATTCTCATCTACCCCATGGACGTTACATTCCATGCCCCTTCAGTCTTGTTTCAATTACCCCAATCGTACACAATTATAAATAAACAGAAATGACGAAGTTCTTCTTTAAGTAATTTCCTGCACCCTCTCCTTACTATCCAAGTTCTCAGACATAATATAGGTTCTTCCTTCAGGACGAAAACCAATTTCATATCCACGCAAAACCATAAATAAATCAATACAGTTTTGTATAGAATATTCTAATGTTTACGTTTTTAGATAGGACATAGGAAAACATGAACATATATAGAAAAATTGTCCCCTCAATACAATATCCTCTTCATCTACAGGTCACATTTTTCTGAAATATAACACCGTGCAGTTCGGAGGGAGCTCGTTAGCTTGACATCTGCTTCCGCTGGTCTCTTGCTTCGCTTACTCCTCGATCCTGAACATGGGGAAGATATATTTCTCCGAAACGTCACTTCTCTCCGATCTACACATAGTTACAACTGACAAGACAGTACTTTTCATAGCCACTGCAGTCCAACAATCCTCTAATTTCATCGTGAAATCGACACAAGCATTCTGACTCTAGCCGTCGTTTCGAAATCTTTTAAAGTTGCCATATTTGTGAAGGTTTTGTTGTTGTGATTTTGCCCTGCATTCTGGTGGCCAGACATGTGCATATATATATATATATATGTCTTTACGGTGTCTTCTAGACTAACTTCCTTACTGACTTTAATTAGAGTTTCTGTGTTCCTTTCTGTCTAATTCTTCTTTCGTCTAGTATAGTATGACATAGAGACCCGTTGCTAGGCAACGACCGAGGCACAAACAACGAGACGACAGTTGCTACGCAACAGCTTAGTAAAACGCAACGGTACAGGAGCCTTTGCTAGGCAACGGCCAGTGTGCAATATTGGAAGTACGTTGGAAGTGGTGATTTCTGTGCGCTCCGCTCTGAGGCTACATCACTCGACCGACCGAGTTGCAGTGCAGTTGAGTATAGTGGAGTGAATTGGGCTGGTTGGTGAACATTCAGTAGTTAGAGGGCTGCTACAGATCAGTACTTGTGAGCCGTTGTTAGAAGCTGGTAGCTGAGTCATGATGATAATTCGGGAACCCAGAGGAAAGGGAAAGTCCACCGTTGAGAGCCGCTACCGACAAACGACTAGGGAAGACTGAAAGACTTAGTGTGTAGGTTAGTAAACTGTAGAGTGTGAGAATTAGTGATAGTGCTGTAGTTACTTGTGGTTACGAGTTGTGTGTAGAAATGCTCAATAAACCTAATTACTAATCAAAACCCCGCCTACAGTCATTCTATCACGTGGAAATATTAATATCATCAGCACAGACAACAGAGTACAGAGTAATATCTGATCACTTCAAGTTTATCCATTTATATACGAATTTGTATACCGTATATTTGATTAAAATTATATTTTGCACTGGCATAGTGTATGCTCGTCACTACTATTAGCATGATTTTTTAAGTAAAAGCAAGAAAATTAGGAACAAGCAATGGACTAATAATAGTAGTAGGAACGAGAATGATTTTTACAATATTGACAGTAGTAATAAGTTACTAGTCTTAATGAGATACATGGTTAAGGATTTATTCATAATTTCGTACAATGTTCAGCTTTGGGAGAAAATGGAAATAAAATTTTATATAGACATTTAAGGTTCGTAATTCAATTTTCCTACGCACAGGAATGTCGGCGAAATGACACGTGTTTTCTGTATCTGCAATTATTCAGTCATATACTTGTTCACCATAACTTACCAGGAGCAGTCCAGAGACCATGCGAACCTCTCGCAGCAAAGAGTATAGGATGCTGTCCTACAGAGGTAACATTAGCCCTGGGAGGAAATACGGGTCTCTGTAGCACCCCTTTTCGTACTTCCTGACGATCGTACTCAAAAGCCCCAATTGCAGCATTGTACCAGTAGAAGGCACCAGCGTCGTGGGTGGACACGTACATTGCAGAAGGGAGGCTGCCATGACCCTAGAAACAGCCAATGCGTTTGGGTACAAAAAGCCCCAAATTACAGGGCTATTATAAATGATTTTAGGGATGAGAAATGAGTGCATTATCGAAACGGCTAGAGACATAGACATAAAACAACTTGAAACAGCAAGTAAACTCGTGAAGTTTGCTTTGGATATCAGCCGCGAGTAGCGCTCCGATCACTATCAAAATAAAATGGCGTGTCAAGTGCAAAGGGCACAAATTTGCTTATGGTTTCACGTGATAAGTTAGGACACATTGGTCTCCCAGATTCCCGGACCTCAATCCATGTGGGTTCTGTCTATGGGGATGTGTAAAAGACCACGTATCCAATCTCCGATGCCGCAGTCTCTTCAGAAACTTTGACAGTGAATTTCGCAGGGCGTAGCCAAAGTCGATGAGACACAGTTGCGGGGTACATGGGAACTATCCGAAAATTGCGTTGACTTTTGTACAGTAACTATCCAATATTTATTGAACATCTATAGATCAATTTTATGAGTCTCCATGCTGGTTTCAAGTTGACTCGTGTTCATAACAGTTTCGAAAACACATTAACTTCCCACGACCCAAATCATTTATAATAGCACTTTATAAAACACAGCCAATACCAGAAACATTATATAACATCAACTGAATATTATTCTGAAGCGACGTAATTCAGCATAACAAGATACGCGCAAATTTACTAGCACATAATTACATGTAAAAATTAATCGAATTCTATATAATTTACTGTTTCGCATATTTTTATACGTTTCTGTGGTCTAGTGGTCAGCGTTCCTAAATACAGATACAAAGACCCGGGTTCGATTCCCAGTGCTGCCAAATTTTCTGAAAAATAGTGGGTCTGGAACGAGGTCCACTCAGCCTCGTGAGGATAATTGGGGAGCTATTTTAGGAAATAGCGGCTCCTGTCTAGAAAACCGAGATTAAGGGCTGTGGGGATCCGTTGCGCTGACCACGTGATATTCTTTATCCGTTAAAATTGGCACTAACTTCGCCGACAAGCGGCGGTCGCTCGGTCGGTATAGTTCGCTTGCGGACTAAAGCAACTGAGTTTTTTTCTCTGTGTGGCAGGTAATATCAAAATTTGAACCATGGACTCAAACAGGATGACATCATAAAATTTTGTTACTATTATACGAATATTTGCCTCTTGTCTGCGCACAGAAACACATCTGCTGAAATAGGGATTTTAGCATGAATGTCTCATACAGAAGCACAATGCTCGGACTCAATACTGCAAGTGGAGGAAGAAGAAAGAGGGGGGAAAGTGAAGACAGTGCAATGAAATAAAATATTAAAGAAATAAAGTAAGAACAACAGAAGAAGAAATGAAGAGAAGGAAATAAAAAGGCAGAAATCTAAATGAATAAATCAGGAAGACAAGAAACAAAAAAGAAAGGAGAGGCGAAAGTAAGAAACAAGAACCATTGCAGCGTGTGGGGTGCTACACAATGTGACGTAACACTCCACTAATCTCACCCGAAACTCGAGGCTCATGTGCTCCCAGTCGCCGATGTGGCTGCCGTACTCCCGGACTTTCCCCAGACACTGCGCGTTGAATGCAGGGACTGGCCACGTGCCAAACAGGCCTGTATCCACCATGCACAGGGGCTTCCCCTGACTGTATGGGTAGAACATCCAGTAGGTCACATGGAACAGCGCACTTTTGTTGGGACAAGTGCTGACCACTGCGTACACCGGAACCGCAGACAGGGCTGGGTTTGTCCCGTAGAGGAACGATGTCGAATCCAGTAGAAGCGAATCTAGAATTAAGAAGTGTGTTAGATGGCAGAGGTTGGAGTAAAGGCCCACAAACAGAGCAGACGACCCCGTTCTCGTGCGTGCTGTGGGCTTAAATGAATATTCTCATCACACTAGCATAGGACAATGCAGTACATTAAATATGTTAGAAAGAGATATGAACTTCTTGAAAACATTTAGTATTTTCCCCAGTAGCGTGTTCAGGTGTTCACAGGATATGCTGAAACAGCCACAACATGGAATATATTCCGCTTTCTGCGTAAACTATACAGTAACAGGCCGCCATTTTGGATATTTTTCATCAGCTGTTCCTTCTTCAGAAAAATACGTATGAAACAAGAGCATCAAATGCAGCGGAGAATTTTCCTTCAACTACGTCTTTGCTACGCAGGTCCAGATAAAACTCCCATAACTTTCATGCTCAATCAGATGGCTGCAAATTGGTTAAAAAGGTAAAGCTATCCTTGTTAACAGGCCGTGCAGGTCCATAAGGTCCTGAAACGTTGAGAGTCTCATATTTTCTAGACAACTGGCTCACATATGGTGGTGAGGTTGTCAGCCATAGCGCCGGCCGCCCTTTACCCCCAGGAAAATTCCTGGTATTTATTTATGTTAGAGGTTCAGTCAACCCGAACCCAGGGCACAGTGTGGCTAGGAGGATAAGGTCAATTGAAAAATGCAATGATCTCATTAAGAATTGAAACCGAGACCTTTCGGAATGTAGCATAGTGCCTCAATCAATTGCGCTACAGCGTGCGCCCTCCCAACAAATAACAAAAGTTAAAAAAGGCAACGCTGTCCCTGTGCTTACTTAATTAAGCAGTATGTTACTGAGATATAGGGGGGAGTGGAGGTATACTTCCACAATTCCTTACTTCGCACTAGAACTATTCTTTCATTTTTGTTAAGGTTGAAATTTGTGGAAATTGACCTTATTTGATTAAATCATTGCTATAAGAACGGCGCACTTCAGCCAATGACCTTCCGTATGTGCACCTAATGAAGTAACTGACCCTGGTATAGGGTGTACCACAATATTTACAAATTTCAGATCATAACGATGTCTGGAGTTCTGACAAGGCATGCAACATACCAATACTTAGCTTCGTAGCGAGGTACCAGGACTCTGAAAATTTCCCAGCGTTCCGGTGTGGCATGACGTGCTGGAGAAATCCGGAAACATCACTGGGGAAATAGCGCTCTCCTGGCGCAAGCCAAACCAGTGGAGCCCAGTGCCGTACAAGTTCCTCCACTGAAATCAGTTTTAGGACACAGCAAGCTTAAGAGCATTACAAGGCTGAATGGAGGGATTTTCTTAGCACTCTACCAGATTCTGATGTTTTGTGTGCACATCTCATATCTCGCATATACTTCGTCCCTCTCACTTTGAAGAAATCTGTGTGGTTTCGTTTCGTTGGTTATTTGTGACGCAGTCAATAACGAGAGCACACAGCGCCCCAATGATATTGTGGCACATTAACACGCAACAATAGAAGAAGCTGTGTTTTCTGTGGGTCCGCCCCAAGGCTATATAACGAGGGTCTGGGGCGGCTAGAATTAAAGGAGAGTCGAGCTCTGGAGCTGGCAGTTAGAGCAGAATAATTGAGGAGGGATGGCAAGAAAGTAATTAGGCTGCGTAGAAGAGACTTCATAGTGTACTACAATTACAGTGAGACTGTTACGAAGCCGTTGTCAGGATACGATTAATGAAGACTGAGGACACTAGTGTGTGTAACGATGAACTGTATAATGTGTGGAAATGGAGACAGAGCTATAATTAATTGTGGTTAAAATCTGAGTGTATAAGGTGGCAATAAATCAAATCATCCTAACCAAAACCCGTCTATAAGCCACGCACATCCCCCTAAAAATGAAAATATAATGATTGATGACGCGGAAGGAATTTGGAAAGCAGTGGTAGTGGCCTAATGGAGGATAGTCGGTGTCTCGGCGAAAATTCGGGCCTAGCACCTCCCGAATACTAGTCTACAGCGTCACTGCTAGACCGGAAATGCGCGCGAAAGTAATGTGCTTAATATGTTCATCTCTTGCTTTGCAACTTACTTTACGATGATGTCAGCTTCTCAGATTGCATAGCGTAGAATAGTAGAACGCCTAGTGAATAACGCATTAGGAAGCATCTGGAAAGCAGCAGTCATGGACTAATCAGGCTACTATCACGGTATTTATCTGAAGAGGCTGAGAACGGACACGAACAACTTTAGTATAGCCAGTGTCCAGCCCGAAATTCCAACCGATCACTTCCTAAGCTCAAAAAGTTACCGCTACACCAACCTGTTTTAGCTCCCGGAATATTAGTTACAGTAATAAATTGGAGCCGGTCACGCTACCCGAGTGATCTAAGGCATACACTGTCTTCACTTGCTAGGAAGCCGGGATCGTGGGTTCGAATCCCACTCAGGACATGGATGTTCAGTGTTTGTGTGCATGCATATGTGTTTTTCTGTGTACAGGTAGAGGCCTTGCGACGAGCTGATCACCCACCAAAGGAGTTCTACCGAATGTCTAAGATCTAGTAAACCGAAGTGAAACGGAGAATTTCATGGAGGTAGGCCAAGGCCCAAATTGGGGCTGTAGCGCCAAAGGAAAAAAAAGTCGGAGAGGCAGACGTTATTGTAAAAGGTAAAGGTAGAGTTGCCCCTGAGCTCAACTAATTAAGCACTAAGCCATAAGGGCATAGGGGGGGAGTGAATGT
Organism: Cryptotermes secundus; assembly: GCF_002891405.2. Taxonomy (NCBI): domain Eukaryota; kingdom Metazoa; phylum Arthropoda; class Insecta; order Blattodea; family Kalotermitidae; genus Cryptotermes; species Cryptotermes secundus. Next base: position 534,253 of record NW_019732005.1, on the reverse strand, counting down.
ATAGACCCACATTTTCTTGATCTCGGAACTACTTGGAAGTGAGTTGTCAGCTTCTAGCCCCGTTCAGGCCTCGGTACCCATTGAATAGGAGGCTGGGTGGTCTCCAGAGCTGTTCTGGACGACATGGAGAAGTGAAAATTCTTGCCTCTACTAGTACTCGAACTCCAACCCCTTGGTCATCCAGCTCGTAGCCAGTCGCTATGCAGACTGTGCTACCCCGTTTATAAACTGAGATGAAATGACGTGATTTCGGAAAATGTGTCTGCAGGCGACGAAACATTTTGTAATTTTATTATCTTGATGATGCAGACGAGTTCAGTAGCCCACTGTAGGTGTAGAGAGGTTGTAAATCTACTGTATTTGGGTTGATACCGTCAACACGCAGACTAAAGGCGACCTGGAACAATGAGCAGACCTGCACTATTCTCTCACTGGCAGAGGGGTGGGGGGTCGGCAAATATATGTGTTAATTGAGGAAGTCGAGGTTTCACAAGGTTTGATAAGCCCTGCTCTGTGGTATTTAATATATATCTTATTTAATTCTGTAGCGTTTCTTAGTATGGCAAGAACATAACAAGGTAAACCGAAAGGTCTGTACTGACCTAAGATCGCCGTGTCAAGCTGGCAACCCTTATTGATCGAACTTATTTATGAGTATTGTAAGTTTAAAATTTATTTAATTCCCTCAGAGCAAATGTACAATAACGCATAAGCGAACAGTGGAACATATTGTGACGTGCTCATTGCTAGGCAACGACTTGGTATATATATTCCCGCGGGAGCAAACGCGACCAACTATAGCACGTCCATTGTTAGGCAACGGATCANGACCTGGAACAATGAGCAGACCTGCACTATTCTCTCACTGGCAGAGGGGTGGGGGGTCGGCAAATATATGTGTTAATTGACTTTGACTTGNATTGCTAGGCAACGACTTGGTATATATATTCCCGCGGGAGCAAACGCGACCAACTATAGCACGTCCATTGTTAGGCAACGGATCAGAACACACGCCTTATTAACAACAGAGGTTGTGTTTTCTGCGTGGTACGTGCAAAGTGGTTATAAGAACTGCTCAGAAGTCAAGTGAGCAGTGAAGTTTGGAGTCAGTTGCTGTCAGATGTTGACAGAGTTCAGTTGAAAATTTGTTGCCGAGAACAGCGTCAAGTTCTGGAGATGGCAGTCGAAAGTGGTTGAGAATAAATATTAAGAAATTAATTAGACTGTGGAAAGAAAACTCCATGTGTGATTTTAAGCTACAGTGAGAATGTTATAAATCCGTTACCTGGATACGACTAGTGAAGACTGAGAACCCTATTGCGTGTGTAACAGTGAACTGGAGGGTGTATAGAATACAGATAGCGTTGTAGTGGCTGTTGTCCCAAAATGTGTGAACGTATAAGGTGCAACAAATCCAATCATGCAATCCAAAACCCGTCTTATTAGTCACCCAATCGCGTGACAATAATTTCGGGTTGAGGTTCTCACAGCGGTAGCTCTTAAATTTCCCGTTTTATGGAGCATAAGGTAAAGTTGTCGGTGTGCTGAATTAGTTGAACATTATACCATGAAGACATATGAGGGAGTCGAGGTATAGCACAACCATTCTTGACCTCGGCACTAGATGGAAATAGAAATAGTCCGGTTAAAGTCAATTGATGTTTCGGAGACATACACTGCCTCCATTTTCAGGGCCGAAGACTAAGCAATAGCTAGAAGTAAGAAAGAGAATGTAATATGTTTCTCTAAAACGCCAATTAACTAACAACGGACTACGCGGCGCTTATCACAGAAGACAGAACTCCTCATTCGAATGTATATTATGGGTNCATATGAGGGAGTCGAGGTATAGCACAACCATTCTTGACCTCGGCACTAGATGGAAATAGAAATAGTCCGGTTAAAGTCAATTGATGTTTCGGAGACATACACTGCCTCCATTTTCAGAGACGAAGAGTAAGCCTTTAAGAAGCCAGCAAGGAGCTAGCAGTAAGAAAGAGGATGTACTACGTTTCTATAAAACGCCAATTAACTTACAACGGACTACGCGGCGCTGTATCACAGAAGACAGAACACCTCATTCGAATGTATATTATGGGCTTCCACGTAAAGTATTTCACTTTTCCGGTTCGTGCAAAAAGAATGCCTAACTCCTACTCACCACGATGCATTCTCCTACTCCATTCCCAACCGCTCGCATCCGTCTGCCGTTCTGCACTCTCTCCGAATACGATGCTGATAACAAGAAGCACGAAGAACAAGTCCATTGACCAGATTGTGTACAGGCACTGTGATTCAGTTGTATACTAAGCGTAGCCTTCTGAAATGAGGCAGAACTCATGGCTGCCACATGAATTCCTCACACGTCCGAGCTATGAAATGAGTTGGTTTCTTTCTTCGCAACGCTGACTCGGTAGTACCTTTACGTCATCGCTTTCACTGGTGTCCGACTGTCAGTAAGCGGCGGGATTAAATCCTCCGGAACTTTGGAAGGAGAACTATCTCAGGGATATATCAATTTACATTAGTTTCCAATATTAGCTCAGTCGGTATAGTGTCTACGCTACCGGCTGTAACACGAGGAGTTGGGGTTTCACTGCCCTGGGCTCCATCCAGACTCCTATATTCGTACAATCGGTACTGGAAGCTGTTTCTCCGAAGGTTTAGCGGCAGAGGCGTGAAGCTGCCCACTCACTTTCATCTACTGCCACCATAAAAAGTGGCGGAGTTACAACTTCGCCTCCACGTTTGTCTTCATGGCGTGGTGGTTAATTAATTAAAGTCCAGGAATAATTTTACGATCATAAATGTTGAATTGAAGGACTGTTTGTGAATTATAAGCAGCTGGATTAAATTCCAATCAGCCACCTCCCTTCCCAAAATTATCGATTTCTAATAATAATGTACACGCCTGGTGGCACAAACAATGATAAAATTGAATATCTCTGAGGATTTGAATGATACTCGTGCAAGTTGCGAAGAAGGCCGCGCCATAGCTCAAGCGGTTAGTCCCTGGCTTCCCACCGCGGCGGCCCGGG
>NW_019732005.1:527362-531051 GCF_002891405.2 Cryptotermes secundus | reverse complement strand
ACTTAGTCCCACCCCACTAGCAATAAAAAATAAGTTACGTAGAACATAAATGTGTAAAGTTGTTCCTGTGCTTAACTAATCAAGCACTATGCCATGTAGGCGTATGGGGCAGTGGACGTATAGATCCACATTTTTCTTCACCTCGGCATTAGCTGGAAGTAAGTGGCCAGCTTCACGTCCCTGTTGCTTTACCCTCGGGGAGAGAGCCCCCGGTATCATTTGGATAGGAGGCTGGGTGGACCCGAGAGCCGGTCTGGACGACATGGTGAAGAGAAAGTTCTTGACCCTACCGGGACTTGAACTCCAGCCCCTCGATCGTCCACTCCGTAGCCAGTCGCTATACCGATTATGCTATGTGTTTAAAAAGAGCCAAAAGACTGTACTTCTTTAAAGCTAATGATTTATGTTTATTCGTTACAGAGAAAATTATTATCCTTTTTAATATTAAATCAGGCAATTTTATATACATAGCATCTGACATTACAGTTGAATTTGCCAAATCCGTAGAACTGACCACATATTCCTATGGATTTACATTCCTTACTTTACCGTGTTTAGAACGAAGTTAAATACTTAATGAACATAGACCAGAGAATTACCTTCTGGTCTCTGGAATGAATACGAAAATGAACTGAAAATACGTGGGCTTACACATTACAAAGTAACATCTGATCAACCATCGACGAAAGGAAAAGAGCAGTTCAAGCTCAAGGCCTGGTCAAACAAAATGGTGGTCATTTTCATCATCGATCAAATTATAAATGAAATTAAAAGTATTAATACCCAAATCGGAAACCATTTTCTGTTTAACAAATGAGATTGTTTGAATAAAACTTACAATTACTGACTTTATGAACATTATCCATGGATCTGATTTTATTTAAAAAGACGTTTCGGAGACCAAAATCCGGCTCCGTACTCAGGTAAAACGCCTATTGAATTCAGCCCAATTCAAAAAGTTGGTCGCTATATCCTGAGCAGTCCAGTCTCCGAAACGTCTTTTTAAATAAAAACCAGGACGATGGATAATGCCCAAAGAGTCAATAATTCTATTACTGTAATATACAATCGTCGTGAATTTTCAAATCTTATTGAACAAAACTTCCTTTACATATACTCAGGTATTTTCCACTATACGTATTTGACTCAAATACGCATAGGCGCTTATTCTCATGATTATAAAAAGAATATAATTTCTAGGGCCACCCGGTATATGCTATGTATATCGAAGAATAAAATGAAAGCACAAAGTAAATGCCTTTCCAGCATCTTGCATATCCTTCACATATTACTTGACGGACTTCGATGAAATTTAATAAATAAAAATGTTCCATGAGGAATTTTATTTCGGCCGTATAGGCCAAGGGTCTCCAAACTACGGACCGCGAAAGAATTGTGCAGAAATGCGCCAATTGAACTAATTTTCCAAAGAGTACTGGTAAAGAAAATACTTGTTCATAGATTTCAAATTCATTAATTAAGATTGTGTTTAAAATATATTGATATTCCATATTATGTTAATATTAATATTATTCAAAATTTTAAATTTGAAAGAACAACTTCGGAAGCGATTTGCTGATTTGAATGCCAGTGCTCAGGAAATTAGATAGCTTCAAAATCTGTTTGACTGTGATGCTGCAGATGTGCCAAGTCAAATTCAAATGGAAATTATGGAACTTCAGGAAAATTATCACATTAAAGACAAATACAAGGAAGGAAATTTGATCGAATTTTATAAATTTCAAAACTCTGAGCAATTTCCAAATTTAAAGAAATTTGCTTGTAAATTTATCTCCATTTTGGAACGACATATCTGTGTGAACAAACTTTTCCCCAGATGAAGTACATCAAGTCGAAATACAGGGCAAATTTATCCGATGAACATTTAAAGTCGCTACTTGTGATTAGCGTTTCAAAATTTGAACCTCAATTTAATCAGATTTTAAGAATACAAAAAGAGTTCAATCATTCACATTAACTGCTTTATTATAATTTGTGATGAAAATATGAACATTTGCTGCTACTGTCTGTTGTCATTAATATACGATAATTTATTCTCACGTACTTTGTATTTAGTTTATGCAATTCTGTGCTTTCAATAAGACGCATATACCTAGGGCTATTAATTTCTCATTTTATCCGGCCCGTTGAAAGTGCTGAATTAACTAATGTTGCCCGCGTTTCGAAAAGTTTGGAGACCCCTGGTATAGGCCATACATAATGTCTGCATTCAAAGGCCACGTTAGCAATACCTAAGAAAAGACTTTATCACGATTTAGGGGTGACTGCAAGAGGTATAGATTGGATATTAGATTTATGGACAAGGCTCGGAACTACATGTGATCACAGTGGCAATGCTAATCTCTACAATTCGAAGATCATTACAGCGCCTGTCAAGCCTTTTCCAGCCTGCTATGTCTTCACCAGCTGTATTTTTCTGGCAACGGCTTTAACAACGGACATTCTTCGCCTTCACGCGCTCAGATCCTACTGTTTATCTAACTATACAACCGACTGCAATTTTAATCTTCTTCTAAAACTGTAGTTAAATATCAATAATGAAAACCTTGTTTAAATCCGCCACTGGCGGTTTACCTTAGGCGTGACGTGACTATTATCTATTTCCGTTCCCCCACTTTCACTGGAACACATAATCGTCCAAACAATTCCTTTCTTCTGTCACGTCATTCACAAACATAATGTAATAAATACACAATGAGGACTACGCATTTTGTTCCAGGAAGGTGAAAGTTAGGAATCAGAAACCAGATCACGCCTCTTGGGACCGTACTGTGTGGCTTTTTCTTATGTTCGTTGTCAGAGCGTGATATGATAATTAGGTCAAATTCCATTTCCTTAATAGGCGCATCTTTGTTTTCACTATAAGAACTTGAGGGCATAACAAGGAGACAATCTCGAGTACAGCTATTAAATCGCTAGACAGAACGGGGACGGAATTAGGCATGGGATCCCTACATTGTGGGGTGTCTTCAACATCTGAATTTTGGTTAGTTCTGGTACACTTAAGTTATTATTGTTTGTCCGGCAATATGCATTGCTAAAACGAATTTCAAATTATCTAGTTTAATAAGATCTAAAAGATCGTGACGATGATATATTGATACGTATAATTCTTGACTTTTTGTGTATTATCCATCGCCCTGTTTTTGTTTTCTTTTATTTAAAAATGACTTTTGAGAGATCTAGTGATCGGAAGTAGCTCTACAAAATGGGTTCAACTGAGTAACACCGCTCTTTTCCAACCCGCCTTTGCTTGTATCGGCGCAGTCGGAATGGTGCTATCCCTGCTACACCTGTTTCTACCTTAGGACAGTGCATGATGGCTACTGGAAGTTGTCCTCACAGATCAAACTAAGGAAGATCGGTATAGGCACGGGAAACTAGCTGGGTCGGTTCGCATGAGTCTCAGGGTAGCGATGCCGAAGAAAGCGTTTTTCTGAGAGTTGAGCCAATTGACGTTTATTCACCTGCTAATTCACCACACTGTTAAATTAATGTATTCTTAGCTTTAAGTTAGAGCGTTACACTATCGGCTAGCTATGTCCCGGAGCGTGCAAGGGTCACGTCCGTTCAGTTCGGAATATTGTGGAAGTCTCTCTTTTTGTGGAATGGCTTGCACCCCCACGCCGGGAATTCGAAAGATGGTGTTGACATATATTTCATCCCCT
>NW_019732005.1:515773-527281 GCF_002891405.2 Cryptotermes secundus | reverse complement strand
CCCAGACAATGAAATACGATATTATAGATCACGATACATTTCCAGTAATACCGAAACATAAGACTTTTGAAATTTAAATTACCGAGAATTAATTAGAAATAAATTTCATGGTCATCTATAATCATCAAAATAAATAAGGACTCAGAATGATCAGCGTCATGAGTAGGCTTTAACCTGAGGACGGAGACAGAGTCCAGTATCCGAAACGTCGTTTTTAAATAAAAACAGGATGACGGATGAGGTTCAAAAAGTCAATAATCGTAACTTCCTTAAATCAGAAAATAATGTTCCAAAAAAAATAATTTATTAAAGTACAAAAGGTACTCAGATATTCAACAAAACTATCTGACAAATTAAATAACTTTTCACATGATTTCCGGTGTAAATAATAGACTTTATGGTAACCATTAAGAAAAACAAATGTGTAATGTGCTTGGTTGGAGAATCAGATATATTTTTGTATTCTTTTAAGATATTAGGTGTCCTTTAAGTGAAGTGGGATGGCGTGGAGGTCATGCCCGCCCACCTACTGTCTGTAGCCTAGTATCAGGACCTAAACCGTTGGACAGGCCGCGCCATAGCTCAAGCGGTTGGTCGCTGGCTTCCCGATCCTGGGTCTGGTCAAGTGGGATTTGTGGTGGACAAAGTGGCGCTGGGGCGGGTTTTCACCGAGTACTTCGGTTTCCCCTGCGAATCTTCATTCCACCAAATTCTACATCATCATAATCATCCGGGGCAGGCTGCAATAGGCCAATCAGTGGCCGCCGTGCCGAGTGGACCCAGTTGGACTCCACACCCCACTAAGCGAATTTAAAAATAAATTTAAACCGTTGGACACTTTCTTGAAAGTCGGTATAGAATACAATTATTAAACACTGCTGTGCAATAAATCCAATCATCCGAACTAGAACCCGTTAAATTTGTCATGCGTACCAACTTACACGCAACAATATCATTAAAAAGCATAGTCCATGATGGCAAATTTGAGACATAAAACTAACTAGGTATGTTTAAAACAAGGAGCCAGTGTTGGAATCGAATTTGCAGTCATGGTTTGTTGTCAGTTGGCAGCAATCAAGCTTAGCACATCTATGTCTAAAANTAACTGTCAAACAGTAATAAATAGCTGGTCATGAGCCCCAGATGGGGCTCGACATCAAGACTTACTGACTGACCGTCAGTTGCAATGTGACTTTGACTTTGCCTTGAATTAGTCCAGGGCAGTTATGAGTCACACATAATCTGGAGGAGAGTCCGGAAGAATTCTTAGTTCCGAGATTCCAGAGAGACTGAAGACGAAACACTTAGAAGACTTCATAGTGATCTGAAGTGCTACTTTCTGTGTTGAGATCCGTTGCTAGGAAACAACTAGTGGAAACTGAGAATCCTAGTGCGTGTGCAATGGTGGACTAGAAAGTGTGTGTAACTCAGCGACAGTGCTGTATTTAAGTGAGATTAAGAGAACTTGTAACCAAGGTGCTAATAAATCCAATCATCCGAACTAGAACCCGTTAAATTTGTCACGCGTACCAACTTACACGTAACAATATCATTAAAAAGCATAGTCCATGATGGCAAATTTGAGACATAAAACTAACTAGGTATGTTTAAAACAAGGAGCCAGTGTTGGAATCGAATTTGCAGTCATGGTTTGTTGTCAGTTGGCAGCAATCAAGCTTAGCACATCTATGTCTAAAATTTTCTCTTCCTGCCATGCTTATATACTATAATGTTGCAATATTGACTGTGGAATAAAGGCATGAATTTAATACAATGAACATGAACAGAAGTGGCAGCCCACTGACTTTTAAACTCAGAGACCTTCAACAACCAGCCTCAGAATGTTAAGATATTATTCACAAAGAATGCTGCTACTAGAGATAACATATACTTTCAATCCATATATTTTCACAGTCTCTCCAGATACAAAATAATCACCAGGCAATTACAATATTCTTTTCATTCTAATTAAGTGAAGTATCAGACACGTTAAAATAAATCAGCATATATAATCATATAATTTTGGCAGAGCTACTTTAAATGTTTTAAAATACAGTGTAAAAGTAGAATTCCTCACTGGCTAACTCTAAGTACTCCAAATTTAATTTGTAAGAAACTTTGTTGGTCATTTCTAAGGGCACATTTCTTCAATCTCTATATTCCATAATACCAACAGCATGATCATATAAGGTGTGGAGTGCTGACCACATGAGTGCCGGTTCAGCAACATGAAAAGGTCATTGTAATATTATTAAACTGCAGTATATTCATGCTAGGAGGCATACTGGTTCCGACAAAATATTACATGTGATTTGTATTTGGACCTTCCACACTTAGTTTTCAACACATAAAGTGGTAATCCTAACAATGTTTGTGGTTTTCCTGTCTTGTCAAGAAAATGTTCAATTAGTATCTTGCTCTAGACCCTAACCTCTTTCTCCCACAGCCTTCCCATCCATCTTCCACAATAATCCCACAATTCGAAACTGAATAAGCAATAAGTTATAACAACTACCATATATCCCCAAATCGTAACCATGATGACATGGACATTTGAGGTTATGTATGCAATATATTCAATATTAGAAGCGTTTTATGGCCGATATTTTGAATGAGGATAAGTTGTATTTGCAGCTCCCCCTCTTCCCTAAATTATATTGTCCAGGCAATCATACTATTCAACTGTCTTCACATCACTCTAGATAGAAGAAAATCACTGTATCACCCCTATTAGGAATTTACCTTATTCCAATCCAACATGTTTTCTGGCAGTAGCACCATATCAATAAGATGTACAGACTCTGAACACTTTGTGGAGTAGTAATCAACAAACCACTAATTTGAAGGAATATTGATGACAGTACTATGACCCATCATAACTTCTTTCTCTGCTAGCTCATGTTAAACCTTTCTTTGACAAAGGGCAGGTAATACTGACAAATTTTCCAAAAATCTGCCCCTGCCAGGTTGCTCATGACTATGGACATACTCCAGCTCAGCACCCTTTGACACCTTCACCCAACTCCTCCTTCCCCTGTGCACAACTTGTACATTAGAAATTTCAAAAACCGCCACACTTAGTTGAGTGGTTGCATGAACTGACCTTGTCTGTTTCTTATCCAGAAGTTACAAAGGCTTATACCAATCCAGACTCTTTTTTTTTTCATGCATAACCTCAAATATCCAATACCACTGTGGTCAGGATTAGACTTTGATGTTATTATCAACTACTGATACAAATTAATTGTAATTATTAATATTTTCAATCATAATGCATGCATTTCAGAAGTTTACAGAGCTTCCATTTTGTAACATTGCTGCTCACATCAGAAATCTGTGAAACAATTTGAACTTTTTTTATACAAAAAACAATATTTAGGAGTGACTGTTAACTGCAGAAATTTCCTAATGAGTTTCACAACCTGTCCTTCACATGTCAAAAAGTTATTGGAACTATAAGACAATGCCAGAAGGCCTAGTCATAAAAAATACAGAATATTTACAAATAAAAAACATAATAGCAGACACTTTGTGGCTACAAAGAATATGCTATGCAAGAACTAAATACATTCCTATCCATAGTCAAAATATACAATAAATAAAATAATCAACAATATATACAATAGCAATGTTTGCCTGTCCATTCAAACATATTTCACCCAAGAAGTGTATTGTAAAAAGAAAAGTGCTGATGAAACAGAATATATCTCTTGGAGAGATAATCTTAGGACAATTCTTAATTTTACTGTTATATGACTGCCTCTGTGGTCTAGTGGTCAGAATTCCTGGCTACAGATCCAGAGGTCCAGATTCGATTCTCAGCGCTACCAGATTTTCTGAGAAGTAGTGGTTCTGGAACAGGGTCCACTCAGCCTTGTGAGGATAAGTGAGGAGCTGTTTCAAGGAAATAGTGGCTCTGGTCTAGAATACCGAAATTAACGGCTGTGAGGATTCATTGCGGTGACCACTCAACACCTTCTATCCGGTAAAGTTGGCAATAGCTTTGCCGACAAGCAGCAGTCGCTTGGTCGGTATAGTTTGTTTGCAGACTAGAACCATGGAGTATTATGACAGGTTCAAACCAAAGTAAATATCTTTCCCCATTATTTCCTTCAACTGAAAGACGCTAGGTTCATGACAACAAGTATGCACAACCAAGGTAACAAAAACATTGAACTAGTTCATGGCATGATTTATTTTCATTTTTGTTTTAAGATAACTTAGTTCTGTAAAAAAAAAAGTAAAGCTATCCCTGTACCAGACCGTGAAGGCCCATAGGGTTGTGAGTTGCTGAGGGTCCCACATTATCTAGACAATCGACTCATAGATGGCGGTAAGGTTGTCAGCCTTGTGCGCCGGCCGCGCTTTACTCCCCAGGAAAATTATTTAATTAATGTGGTAGTTTCATATGCGTGAGATTTCAAAGAGAGTTCCTTTATTACTTGAATACAATATTCTTTATACGCCCACAGCCTTTCCGATAAGAATTGTGGTCTGTGACAAAAACGGTGTGCCTCAGCCCAGTAACCTAGAAATGTTAAGTATAAGTAACCACGATGAAGAGCAAAAATAGTTTTGAAACTGCAGTGTAGGTTTTCATTCAGAGATTTATTCTGATCACAACTCCACATTTGAAGTTGTAAGCTCAATACAACAAACTCATACAGCACTGACCTTGTGAATTTAACAGTCCCTCAGTCAGACAAGAAATTTATCACCTTTCATGGGACCCATAGGTTCATTTCCCTGCCCACCATTGGACTCTCTCCTGAGTTACAAAATCCTGTCCACCACACTCAAACCCTATTTCCTCTACATCCATCCCAATATTGTCACATGTTGGGTATATGTCACGAGACAAGTATGAGTAACTTTACATCGTATTGAATGTAGCAAACTTATTCCACATTCGCTCTTACACTTATACAATTCAGTTTCACAATTACTGCCATCTGCAGTATCACACTTACTTATCCTGCTTTCTTTCAGCAAACTGTTGTCAAAGATCCAAACCCAACATTAAAATACTCACTAAGAATATACAGCAAGAGGCACCTTTAAAATCAACATAATATAGCACAGCAAATTCAAAATGATATACAAGCAAGACAATAAAAGCAACTTATTCTTCCATAGTTTTGCAGTAAACACAATGCATACAGATATAAGTTGTGTCCAGTAGCACAGTTCCTTCATGCACTATGCTATGAGCAAAATGGTTGTGGGTTCGAATCCTGATGAGGTGGATTTTTCTTTTTCAATTTACCTAATCCTTCCTGCCATATGGTCCTGGGGTTGACTCAGCATCTAACATAAATGAGTACAAAGAATCTTTCTGGGTTTAAAGGGTGGCTGATGCATAAGGCTGACCTTATTGCCATTTGTGTGTCGACGGTCTAAAGAAAATGTGGGAGCCTCGATGTCTCACAATCCTACGTGCCTTCATGGCCTGTTACAGTGATAGCTTTAACTTTACCTTTATAAACCATTATCCAGCACATCAATACTTTGTCACTGAAAGACAAAATCCACATCACCTGGTGAGGAGGAACTGTGAAGAATGCTTCCAAAAGTGACATGTCCTTCCACATTTTTGTTTCCATTTTTCATGCAACTTATAATACACAGCCATGATCTGGCACACTAAAACTGCTTTGGTGAAACTGCTGCACTTTATGCATTGTCATAACATTTTTTAAGAGGCAATTCAGAATTCTGAAGTATATTTTCCTTTGTGTGCAGTATGTGTGTGGTGATTGGTGTTTTTCTTTTTGGCCATGTAGGCCAAAACAAGTTGTGTAAATAGGAAAAATAAAGTGAAAGAATGAGAGTTTAACTAAAAATTAAACTTTTGAACCATAAACATCTAATATAAGTTGTATGGAAGATTGAAACGAATATGTGAAAGAATGCAGTGCAACAGGACACATTTTAAGTGACATACAACAAATATGAGTATCTCTTACAATACTTGATATATTTAATGAAACAAAACAGTGAAATGCACAATTTACAGAGCCCTTTCACAGATATATATTCCAGTTGCATATCATTTAGACAAAAAGAAAGACAGCAATAAATAATTCAGACACACATGCTTTTGAATGAACAAGTGGAACCTGCCAGGGTTTTGTTTTAATGACTGATAGACAAGTCTTGGTTTCAATAAACAAAGTTTAATCTTGATTCTGCAACTACAAGCAACAAGAATGTAAAAATAACAAGTATCTTCTACACCAGCATATGTGAAAAACAGTATCTTCTTCCATAGTACAGACACAAACAGCATCCTCTTCTCTATAGTTTTCATCTTATTCTCCTCCAATATTCTTCCTATATTATACTCTCCAGAGGCAACATACATACAGAAGACTCAAATTCAATACACATTTTATATCGCTGTCATGTACTTACTATTTAATCTGACATTACTTGGCAGATCTGCTTACACATGTACATGCATAATAGCAAGCAGAGGTATCCCTTGATTTAAGAAGGTAGTTCATTCCATGAAAACTGTTCATAAAGCAAAAATTAATAAACTGAAAATGAAATTCCCATTATTTTACACATAAAAGTCATCAAACTTAAGAACATCAGTTGGCCATTGTAGCAAAAATGGAGTTCATTAAGTGCCAAATGGATAAAAATTAGCATGCTATGTTATAGTGAAAAATCATAAACTGAGTGTTCATAAAATAAGGGACACCTACACAAAATAATAGAGAGATGAAACTTTTGAATTGATTTTGCAGAACACTTTAATCTGGACACTTATATTCGCATAAAAAAAAGATTAAGAAATATTTGTACAACCTCCATGTGGTTTGGAAGTGTACGCAGAAGTGTTAAAATGATTTGTAACACAATATGTTAAACAAGCACATATATGTTGCACATATAAACAAAGAAATAATGAGTATTAAATATATTTTCATAACAATAAGCACTGAATTAACACGTAAATTTACAATAGATTCTCATAGAAATTGCACTTCACAACTGTCAATAGTATACAACAGTATTCTACAGCTGGTCATGTCAAGCCAACATGACTACCTGGTGTAAGTATGCTAAAAACGAAGTAGTCTTGAAAACCATCATGAAAGATGACATCAAACCAAGCATCAGTTCGTTCCCACAGCACAGCTGATCCTGAGTAATATTTCATTTCTGCTACTTACGGAGAATTTCTTTAACACTTTTAAGTCATGGTAAATATACTGAGAGGCAGCAGTACCTAAAGGACCAGTTATAATATGTTACCCTTCCAATATTTAAAATTTTCCAGAAAATTTATCACTTGCATCATTCAAACTCTCCATTGTCATGTTTCCAGAGACTAAATAGATTGGGCTTTACAGTGTCACGGTATCAAGCTATGACATCACGAAAGAGAAGCTCAATTAACCAGAGTCTGATCTATTGTATCTGACCACTTACAACATGTGATAACTGCATACAATTCTGATAAACCCAACATCATATGCCAAGAACTGAGAGAAACCTTCTAAAATATACTGATGCACACTGACATAAGCTGTCACATTGACTGAAAATATTTGGGTGTTCCTTAGCACAGTCAAAGCAAAATGTAAAAGCCACAAAGAGGAATGTAGTGGACCAAGTTCTCCTTGGCCGCACCACAGCTCAAGAGGTTAGTCACTGGCTTCCCAATGCGGCGGCCCGGGTTCAATCCTGGGTCTGGGCAAATGGGATTTGTGGTGGACAATATGGCGCAGGGGAAGGTTTTCTCTGAGTACTTCCGTTTCCCCTGCCAATCTTCATTCCACCAATTGTTCCAGAATCACTCTCACCTATCATCTGGGGCTGGTACAACAGGCCAGAAGTGGCCGCAGTACAAGGGACTTAGTCCCACTCCACTAGCAATAAAAAAATGTTCTCCTTGGAATAAGTTTATTTAAAATAATAACATTTCAGAAACAGCCAATAATTTAGAATTTGATGTTTATGAACACTGTGATGTGTATACCCATTGCCAGGCAATGACTTGGTAAATATACTCCCGCAAAAGCACATTCCCTCAGCAATACGATGTCTATTGCTAGGCAACAAATCAGTGCAAAGTGATTATAAAGAAGTGTTAAGCAGCATAGAGTGGTAGAGAGAATAGGAGTAGTCAAGTCAGAAATGAAGGGTTGAGCTTTGAGAAGCTGGCCTGCCAGGATATGAGCTTGGGTTCAGAGGAACTGAACGGAGTTGAGTCTTTGGAATTCACAGTCACAGGAAAAGGACAAGAAAGAGAATTAGGCAGTGCAAAGAAGACTTCATGTGTGATTTGAAGTTACAGTGAGACTGTGATAAATCTGTTGCCAGACTATGACTAGTGAAGACTAGGAATCCTAGTATGTGTGGAACAGTGATAGCACTGTATTCCCTCTAGTCCCGAGGTGTGTGAATGTGTAAGGTGCAATAAATCCAATCCAAAACCAATATTATAAGTCATGCAAACCCCCTTATTTGTGACAATATGATACAAATAACAATAGTTCTGAATACAGTCTTCTGAATGCAACACCATATTATTTGGTAGACACACCAGTGGTTAGGGGGAAACTGCTACCTCTGCAGCTGAATACAGAGATACTTATTCATAACATGAAGTGTGAACTGAATCATCATTATTCCAACCAATAAAACCTATTAAACTGAGGAAAACATTATAAAATTGATACTGTAAAACTGTTTAAGGATTACCATCTTTTATGCAATCCTAACCAGAGGTAAAGGTAAAGCTATCCCTGTAACAGGCCATGAGGGTCCGTAGGGCTTTTGAGATGTCGAGGCTCCCACATTTTCTACACAATTGGCTCACAGATGGCAGTGAGGTTGTCAGCTTTACGCGCTGGCCGCTCTTTACCTCCTACAAATATTCCTGGTACTCATTTCTGTTAGTGGCTGAGTTGACCCCAGGGCCATAGTGTGGCTGGAAGGATTAAGTCAACTGAAGAATTCAATGAACTCATCGGGAATCGAACCCGGACCTTCAAGCCCGTAGCATAGTGCCCCCTCCCAACCACAAGCATTATGAAATCACATATACATGCAAAGTCTAGAAATATTAAATAAAATTATGCAAGAGAACCATAGGTTTCTACAAGAAAAGACGTGTGATGTGAGATCCACAGAAGGCCATTTAAATACCTGGTCTGCACAGAAGAGTACTCATGGTTTGGGCAACTGCAACCAGGATTAAGTAATGAGGATCTAAAAAAAAGTTATGAGCAAATTATAGTAAGATATTTAGTTGGAATATAGCAATTAGACCGGGCACTTCTTACAGTTTTCACACTTCAGAATACGCTATTTGAGGACAGTGTCAGAGGATAGGAAAGAAAGAGGGGTGGTTTCACTGGCGCCAGTAATACATGTATAAAACTGTGCTGCTACTATTGTAAATGAAAAAGACTGCCAAGAAAAGAAATCAATAAGAGTACCCCCCACAAGAAAACTAGTGACTCTTGAAGTGATAAAGTATATTCATTTCTATAACTGTATGCTGAAAACAGGGACAACAGGGATAGCTCCACAGTACATGGCAAATATGTAGCTCACAATGAAATGCATCCATATGTGTCCATACTGAGGATGTTTGGGATATCCTGTTGCCAGCAGACAAAGTCAGCGCCCAACTTGGTTCAGCACAGATCTATGACCTACGGCTCTGCCATAAAGCAGATGGATATTAAGAGGGCCCCAAGAAGGAGGTTTTGGCTCTAGCTGATGTTGACACTGTTAAAGAGCCTAAGCAATAATGGGGGTTTACAATGGAGCCAGTAGAAGTCTGAGAGCTTAAAGGGTGACTGGAAGTTTTCCTCATGTCAACACTTAACACTCCCATGACATGTTCTTACCATTATTGTGTTTCTGGACATTATCCATGGTTCTGTTTTTATTTAAAATACATTTTGGAGACTGCAGTCTGTCTGTCTTCAGGTGGAACCTACTCAGTTGGACCCCATCGATAGAGGCAGTCCAGAGATACAGACTATCTCTATCGATTGGGCCCAACTGAGTAGGTTCCACCTGAAGGCAGAGACAGAATCCAGTCTCCAAAACATTGTGTTTTAAATAAAAACAGGGCAATGGACAATGTCCAGAAACACAATAATTTTACTGTCACATGATAAGAGTGATAATGAATGGCATTCGGATTGGTAATCAGATTTACTCAAATCTTAAACAACTCATGACTACACTTTACAAATCACTATCACACAAAGACTAGTTTCTCAGTCATGGTCTTCACTGCACTGATGCTTGGCAGTGGCTTCCAATGGTGTAGCGTCCTCAGCTTCTCTGTCCAATGGCTCCTGTCCTTGCTGGCTGGCACCTTTCAGCTGCAGCTCCTGAGCTGAACTGAACTGACTTCCAACGCACAATTAACTCCTTATGTAGCTTTTGGCAAGGACCGCACAGAAAACACCTCTCCCAACAGTTCCTCTATTGTTGCATCATGTAGCTATCAGCATGGACAGAGATCACTGCTTCCCAGTTACTCCACCGTTGTGTTACAAAGCTGTTGCTAACAATTTCCTTCACACCAGTCTGTGCGTCTGCATGAGCATCCCCTCTATCATTGCTAGGCAACTGCTTGGTAAAACAATTCCTGAAGCAATTAGTTCATGCAACAATAGAAGAAATTTTGGATGCATTTTTTCTGTACAATCCATGTAATATCAAACGACAGTTTCTGGGTCTGTCTGGGTATCCCCATCATTGATAGGCAATGGCTTGGTAAACATGTTCCTGCGGCAACAAAGAACTGCTGGAGACATCACTTTTTATGCAGTCTGTGTCACATCAAGGGGAAAAAGGTAACTAGTTCTTGCCAGAATTTCTTGTCTAGCTATCTGGAGATCTAAAAAATTACATCACACAAACTTCACAACTGGGTTGGAAAGCAAAAAAATTAATTAACTATGGGCAAGCTATAAATCGATATTTCTGAAATTATTAAGATAGCACACCCATAAACATATTTCAAATACTTTCTCAGAATGAAATTTCCAAGAAAACAACAGGTATGTAAGATCCATAAGAAGGATGGCCCTCTTTAACCAACATCTGGGTATGCAGTATGCCTACTAATTAGACAACACACATATTTTCTTGGAAAAACTACCACATTATCACTTTTCCTGGATAGTCTCTTTCCAAAAACAGAGATACCATGTATGCGAGATGTTTCCTCTGTAGACAAAACAATCCGGAGGCAAACTACTCCCCCAATCGGATCTCTGGGGGGGGAGTGTTTATAGAGGAAATGTCATGCAGGCATTACCACAAGAAAAAGTGCGAAGATCAGAAGGAACATCACGGGTACAAGACTGGAACATGGAATGTAAGGACCTTGAATCAAGCAGGCAAATTGGAGAATTTGAAAACCGAAATGCATAAGAATGAGGTGTCTGTTTTTGATGTCAGCAAAGTGCGGTGGAAAGGACAAGGTGAAATAAGAAGTGGTGATTATACAGTGTATTATTC
>NW_019732005.1:504984-513672 GCF_002891405.2 Cryptotermes secundus | reverse complement strand
TGGACCGATTATGTGAGAAATGAAGAGATGTTATTTAGAGTAAGTGAGCAGAGGAATATCCTACAGGAAATACGAAAACGGAAGGCTAATTGGATTGGTCATATCTTACACAGTAACTGCCTTCTAAAAGAAGTTATTGAAGGAAAGATAGAGGGGCGGATAGAAGTGACCAGAAGACGAGGAAGAAGACGTAAGAAGATGCTGGCTGACCTTGGGGACAGAAGAGGATATTCTCATTTGAAGGAGAAAGCTCTAAGTCGCATTAAGTGGAGGAACTGTTTTGGAAGAGACTGTGGACCTGTCGTCTTGACAGATTACTGATGAATGAATGAATATATGCATGTTTAGTGTATAAACCTTCTATGTATGACTACCACTGCATACAATCAATTCTAGAAACCAGTTAGGTTATGTCACGTGGAATGTCTCAGGAAACATTTTTGGCTACTTTGAGTACTGCAACCAAACAGGTATATGGTTTATGTCCAGGCTTGTTACCATAAGGTAACAATGAACTACACCTCATTTTGTCTACTTCATTTTGGGTACTCTTTGCAAAATCCCCTTACGGTGATAGCTCAGCTTAAGTTCTACAGAAAACCACTGCTGTTTACTCCTACAATGCCTCGTCTCTTTCATGTTTTCATCATCCTTAGATTCTCACCATTCTAGGAGAAGCAAGTGGCTCACTTCAGATCCCTAAGGATTAAGGCTGATCCTCTCCTCACTCAGTATCCACAGTGAATAAGAAAGCAACCATGGATGAAAACAATGGTAAAATATATCTCATTACTGATGGCCAATATTATCTTCAAGACACTCAAAGGAACACTATGAATTAGCATCCGTGATGCTATCCTCTCTTGGTTTGGGTTTCAAGCAAAGTGAATACACCTACACATGGCTGTGTTAAAAACATTTCCTGTTTTTGAATGAATCACTTATCTGGACATCATTATTCAGTATAAAATTTACATGCATATACCTACAAATCAAGGTGTTACAAGAAACATCAGCTTGACCAGTGAAGTATGATATAAACAGGGATTATTATGAAATAAACACCAGGCATAATATGGAGATTCATATGAACCCGGTAAACTTTATGAAATATGGCAATTGAGTATTTCNTATTTTATATATTATATTTTTCAAAAACTAGTATACAAATATAATATATTTAGTAGAATGTATATGATGAATTCATTTTATATCAAAGCACACTTATTTTTAAGAAAATTTCTGAAATTAGAATAGACATTTTTGTTTACTTCATCTTGAAATAGGAAATACTTACATCTTACTCAGCAAGAAGAGTAAGGAGAAAATATGACTCAACAGTTTTGCAAAAAAGATGACGGAATCTCAGTGAGTGCAAAATCTGGAACCACTGTAAACAGACCTTCACTTCCTGTCAGAATGCCTCTATATGATAAAGTGAATTTAATTCAAACAAAAGTTCATATATGTGCGTGCAGCATAGAGTGTGTTCATATGTATACGTATTCGACGTCAACTGTAAAAACAGTGTGGCACATAGATCCGTTAATAGGCAACAACCATGAAACAAAGAACAAGACAACAGTCATTAGTATGCAACAGCTTCATAAACATGCAGCAGTACTGGAGCCCTTGCTTGGCAACGGCCCATGTGCAAGAGTGGAAGTACTGTTTCCTCTGTCATCCACTCTGAGGCTACGTCACTCAACCAACTAAGCTGCAGTGCAATTGGGTACAGTGGAGTGAAGTGGGCTGGTTGGTGAACAGTCAGTCAGTTAGAGGACTTCTGCAGTTCAGGCCTTGTGAGCTGTTGCTGTTGGAAGCTGGTAGCTGAGACACGGGGATAGTTCAAGAACCCAGAGTACGGGGAACGTCCGCTGCTGCAAGCTACTACCAGGCAATGATAGGTGAAGACACAGCAGACTGAGACGACTTAGTGCATGCTGTGTTCTATACTGAACTGTACTGTATGTGAATTAGTGATAGCGCTATAGTTACTTGTAGTTACGATCTGTAAGTGTTCGATAAATCCATTACCAATTCAAACCTATCTGTATTCACTTGATTATGTGACAATAGTTTCTACGTTTATTTCTGTGGCAAAACACATGAAATTACTGCAAGTACTGTTATTATTTTTACAAATCTCTAAAACCCTCTAAAATTGTGGGAATAGTTTTTCTTTTCTTAAAATTATAACAAAATAAGAATAACGTTTTGAATACCATTTAAACCCAACAGAAAGGTGACTCTGAACATTCAAAGGCCCCAGTGCTCAAAGTGTCAATGTCTCTCCTTTGCAATAAACACCAAAGTTCTCAAAGAAGAAATATTACATTATGTTACCATCAGACACTACACTCCAGAACTCAGAGATCACAAACATGTTCATAAAACTATTAACTGACAGATTGAGAGATTTCAGTCATAAATAAGACACTGCAATTAAGAAACCCTATTCACAGTATCTGGGCAACAACTCAATACTTTAATTAACAGTAAAAATTTAAAGTTAGAATTTGTGATCTCCAACAAAAATAAGGATCAAATTTATGTATCACAGAATTATGTTATGTTCCTTCACAATTAATCATGGCATCACAATTCCTTTTTGAAGATGTGGAGAAGCATATGCACACAGAAATAACAAATCTACTTGTACATGTGAATTCATTTCATAGGAGATTCAAAATTATTAAAATATTAAAAAGTCAACACAAACTTTTCACAACAAATGTACCTTTTTTATTTCTAATCCTCAATACAAATCTGATCATTAAAGTCAATCTCTATATTAAAAAATTATTATTTCTTTAAATTCAGGAAATCTAAAAGAATAGGTTGCATTTCTTTATGAAGCACTACTAAACACAGACTAATAACTACAATAAATTTATCTACGAACAACTTTTGAATAAAATTAAAGGAAAAGAGAAATGACTGCTAGACCCACATAACTGATTTATTGTTATATCACTGTATGTCAGCTGCCACTAGTCTAAGCAATTAAAAAAACACCTGGTCTGCACATGAAGCAACATAATTCAACTATCAGTCATCATACTATTAATTAATATCCAAGTATCAACTTTCATTTAAAATTGTTTTGCAATCAGACATTCCAGAGAACAATTTTATACAGACTCCAATCTTGCAAATGCTTACGCCTATCACTGATTTCTGCTACTTGGAATGGCAGCACAATATAATTTCACTTGTCAGTCAAGTACTTATTCACAAAACCTTTATTTACTTAAAAGTATTGACAGAGCTGCAGAATTTTAGAACACAGGAGGCCTCTACCTTGAGCTAGTTTAGGGAATAAGTAAGAATTTTCTATTCAGCAAGTGCACGACACAATGGGCAAGATGGTGATCCCTGAAATGAAATACATTATTTATCAACTTTATAAGATACAAATTAATTTCAAAATTACAATTTATTGGCCTTCTGTAAGTAATTAACAACTGCACATATCACTTGTTGTTGCTTTACGAACTACCTCAATTCTACATGATTCTTTTTATTTTCACACTTTGTTATATCTGACCTTCTCAATACCCACTCTTGTTGTTACAATACTGACCACTGTCTTGCATTCCCTTCAAATCTGTACTCACACAATAATTCCATTAAATATGAATTCTGAATTACTGTAATTAATTGTTACTGGGTTGAAAGGCAGAGTTCGAAATGTGGTGTTGGAGAAGAATGGAGAAGATCAGTTGGACCGATTATGTGAGAAATGAAGAAGTGTTAATTAGAGTCAGTGAGCAGAGGAATATCCTACATGAAATAAGAAAACGGAAGGCTAATTGGATTGGTCATGTTTTACGCAGAAACTGCCTTCTAAAAGAAGCTATC
The DNA here is from genome assembly GCF_002891405.2 of Cryptotermes secundus. Classification (NCBI taxonomy): domain Eukaryota; kingdom Metazoa; phylum Arthropoda; class Insecta; order Blattodea; family Kalotermitidae; genus Cryptotermes; species Cryptotermes secundus. The sequence continues at coordinate 509,808 of NW_019732005.1, read as the reverse complement.
GAAGGAAAGATAGATGGGCGGATAGAAGTGACAAGAAGACGAGGAAGAAGACGTAAGAAGATGCTGGATGACCTTGGGGACAGAAGAGGATACTGTCATTTGAAGGAGAAAGCTCTAGATCGCATTAAGTGGAGGAATTGTTTTGAAAGAGACTGTGGACCTGTCGTCTTGACAGATTACTGATGATGATGATGATGATGATGGGTTGACTGCCTCTGTGGTCTAGTGGTCAGAGTTCCTGGCTGCATATCCAGAGGTCCCCAGTTCGATACCAGGCGCTACCAGATTTTCTGAGAAGTAGTGGGTCTGGAACAGGGACCACTCAGCCTCATGAGGATAACTGAGGAGCTACTTCAAGGAAAGAGCGGCTTTGGTCTAGAAAACCAAGATTAATGGCCGTGGGAATTCATTGCACCGACCACATAATACCCTCTACCCGCAAAAGTTGGCACTAACTTCGCCAACAAGTGGCGGTCGCTCTGTCGGTATAGTTCGCTTGTGGACTACAGGCCATGGAGTTTGTTTTGTTTTTGTTTTCTTTATTGTTACTGGGTTGGGGGCAGGACACCTCAGTCCATACAGCAATAGGCTATGAGCTGGATGGCTGACATTTAGTTCCTGGTAGGGACAAGAGACTTTTCTCTTCTCTACAGCATCCACACTGGCTCTGGAGCCCACCAAGCCTCCTATCCAGTGGGTACCATGGACTCTTATCTCTCCTGGGGACGAAGTGGTTGAGTCATGAAGCTCATCACTCACCTCCATCTAGTGCTGAGATTAAGAATGGTGGAGCTATACCTTTATAGCCCCCTATACCTTCATGGCATGATGCTGAATTTCATAAGCCTAGGGACAACTATCGGTGTCCAACCATCACTCTTTGATACTTATATCCACTGAGTACCAATTTATGTTCAGCCCCTTGAAAATAACTGTGCTTCTCTTGAGGACACCAGTCCTTAGGAAGTAATATGAATTCCTTTGATTGACTCTAACCTCCGTCACATTATCAGTCATATCAGAATTTTACCTGTGAAAATGGCTACCCACTAATCTGACACAAAACTGATGTCCAAAACCTTACAGGTCTGTGTGGTGGGAATTTCTTAAAAGTGGTGTTGACAGCCCTCCACTTAACTCTACTACTAAAATACATAAAATAAGGTGTCTTTGTTATCAGCTATAAACCTGAGAGGCCCATATTCACATTACCATGATATAACTTCGGTTTATAAGGTTAACCTTTTCAGTCTACAGGCAGTAACAAAGAGCCTGAAATGTTTATGTACAAACTACAGACATAATAAATTCCATCTTATCATGAAACACCAAATATTACACATGCCATTATTATCCTTTTCTTTAAGTAGTAATGTGTCCAAAAACAGACTATATTTGTTGGATTTATTGGCAGAATACAGTGTCAATACATTTATAATGACAGTGGATGACACAATTAAATTTACAATCATTGTGTACTGCATGAACTTTCAAATGGCTATTTCTGCAGAGAAATGTCAGTGCACACAACAAATGAAATGATTTAATTATAAAATATGGGCATGAGAATTATTCAAGTAACTGCACTTCGATACATAATGCAATCTATAAAAGGATGATAAAGAAATATACATTCTTTAAAATTTTGAATTGTAAAGTATGTCATATCGCTAATTATATAAGAATCAGTTTGATAAAACATTCCACATTCATAACAGACATTTTGTTATTAGATTATTCTATGCATTCAACTCCCACAAGCTTCATTATAGCAGACAGTTCCTCATGGAGAATTAGAGAGATTAGGAAGTGAGTTACAACACTCACACCAGAAAAGGCCTTGCCTATGTACCTTCAATTCATTACAAAGGAAATATAATGCAGAATTCCCACTGAAACTGAAAATTCATGACCCCCACAGAATGAAAGCAGAATGTCAATTGTCAAATTTTAGAATTACATATAAATGACAATTTATATTTACCAGCTATAAAGCACACTTATTTCCAAGCTATTTTGTTTAGTTAACTGTAAATGAAGCAACATAATATTTACCTTTACGCTGAACCACTTACTGATACAGTGGGAATGAAATCTGTGTTTACATGGCAACTGCTTGATGTTATACCCTTCAAGGCAAATCATACAGTGAGTCTCCTCTGCCTGCGTAGATAATTTACGTTTGGGCTTGGTGTTTCTGCTCCTACCACAAACAGTATAAACTTTGGTTCTTAACGCCTTTTACATAAAACGAAACTGGAGACTATAGAGTGGAAAGGGATTTCAGAAATGGGAAGTAACATACAGACCCACCCACACACAGAAAAATAAGCAGTCTAGTGTCAATTCTGATAAAAATGAAAGTCATATTAATGACTTATTAGGTATTTCAAGCTGAGGCTGAAATCAATAACTCGTGATTATTATAATAATGCTGGGGTTATCAGAGATAATGCCAAAATACTGGCATTTGTTCTGAGATTTCATATGTCAGCCTGTGAACAGTACTTAATCTATATTGGGACTTAACCTTACATTAAACTTCCATTTTCATACAATACATATACCTAAACAAAACAAACTCTGTATCTGCTAATTCAGCAGTGCTTATTTCATAATGCCTATATGTCTGCAGTTACATATTACAGAAAACTAAAACCATAACAAAAAATTAAAATTCTTACACTCATCAAGTAAATTGACTTCTACAAGGGGTTGCCCGCTCCAATAGCTTTGGGCGGGCCATTTTATTTCCTGATGTTTTTCGTAGTTTTTCCCAGTACATCCAGGTAAATGCTGGGGTAACCTCTCAAATTTGACCAAGTCGATTTCATTCGTATAATTTTCAATTCACTCTTCATTTAGTCATCCTAATTACTCGATTCCATATAGTCTGAGATAATGTTAACTTTCTTAAATAAATAATTATATAAAATTCTTACCCCTCATGCCACGACTTGCTGTTAGGTCCATGGTCAAACGGTGGTGGTTGGCCATTATTTCTACTATTACTATGGGCAGATTCTCGTCCCGTCTGAGTTAAGAAATAATATATAGCTGTGGCAAGACCAACACCCAGTATAACTGCAAACCCTAGACCCTCATAAGGCATTTTCTTTTCACCCAAATTAATCACAAATTCTAACAAACAAAATAAACTACTAGCCACGCCACAAACCAACACGGATAAATAAATAAGACCTGACAACGACAGAAAATTAGACCGCGATGAACCAGGCCACGGATTATGTACATGGTTTCATACTCCCTGCTGGTAGGGTTCTGAAATTAACACATTTGTCAACGAAAATATTTCTAACTAAAATTTATATTGTTGGTATGTTTATATAAAATTATCATTGATATTGGTTTATGGCCACTTCTGAAGGATCATTTTGGATTGAACACCGTTGAGCACAATGTGTACTATTAATTTTTTTTATTGCTAGTGGGGTGGGACTAAGTCCCTTGTACTGCGACCACTTCTGGCCTACTGTACCAGCCCCAGATGATAGGTGTGGGTGCTTGTGGAGCAATTGGTAGAATGAAGATTTACAAGGGAAACCGAAGTACTCGGAAATAACCTGCCCCAGCGCCACTTTGTCCACCACAAATCCCACTTGACTAGACCCGGGATCGAACTCGAGCCGCATCGGTGAGATGCCAACAACTAACCACTCGAGCTTTGGCGCGGCCGTATTATTAATTTAGAGTGTAATGTTAATGGGATTATCAAGATATCCTGAATTTTCCCACAATTTCGACTATTTCGATATTACTCGATTATTCAGTAAGCTGTCCCCAAACCGAACGTCAAGAGATCGATTCCTCTGTGGAAGAAACGATTGGAAAGTACTATTTATTATACATAGGAATACGCAGTGGTGAATATCTGACCAGTTGCTTCTTTAGTAGAATGAAAACGATTTACCTTAGGGCTAACTAGTTTGCTATGTGAAAGAATTTCTGAAACGGAATATTCATTTTCAGTTCGAGTTTGCTGAATTAATCCAACACCATCCCATAAAGACGTATGCGGAAGTGAAGGTATAGCGCCACTATTCTGAACCTCGGCACTACATGACGGCGAGTTGTTAGCTGCACGCCCCTGTCGCTTTCCTGCCGTAAAATAGTCCTCGAAATCCAATGGATAGGAGGCTGGGTAGGCCCGAAACGCGCCCTGGAAGCTGTGGAGTAGTGAAGAATCTCTTGTCCATGCCGAGAATGGAACCCTGGCTGTCCAGGAAGGATTGGGACAATGTGGAGAAGAAAATTCCTTTGCCCCTGCGGGGAATCGAACCCAAGTTCCTCAGCTGTCCACCTCATAGCCCGTCGATGTACCCACCGAGCTATCCCACTAATGGCCTTCATTTAATTACAAAATAATTTTCATGTGCATGTATCGTGTTACATACTTACTCATGGAACTGAGCCCTTCTGGAGGAGCCGCCAATTCTGCAGCTACTCAAGAATTACCCAGCATTTTGTAGAACCCAAAGGTTCACAAGAGCCCTCCACTGGTCTCTATCCTGAGCCAGATCAATCCAATCAATACCATCCCATCCTATCTCTCTAAGATCCATTTTAATATTGTCCACCCACCTATGCCTTGGTCTTCCCAGTGGTCTCTTTCCTTTTGGCTTTCCCACCAATATCCTATACGCATTCCTCGTCTCCCCCATTCATGCTACATGACCTACCCACCTCATCCTCCTTCACTTGATCATTCTAATTATACTTGGAGAAGAGTACAAGTTATGAAGCTCCTCATTATGCAGTTTTCTCCAGCCTCCTGTCACTTCATCTCTCTTAGGGTCCAAATAT
>NW_019732005.1:502079-504799 GCF_002891405.2 Cryptotermes secundus | reverse complement strand
CTGCTCTCTGCATTCCAAGCCATTCAACTGCTCTGAAGATGGAGGCGATACGTTCCTCCGAAACGTCAGCCAAAACGAAGAATACACGGCGCCTAAACCCAGAAGACGACTTTCTTCATAGTCATCGCCTTGAAAACCTCAAAACTTACAACTTTTTCCTATCTTTATATCATGATTTTGCCCTGCATTTTGGTGACAAGACAGCAACATATACTTAGTTTTCTTTGTGTTTACTTCTACACCAACGTCTTTACTTGATTCAATTAAAGTTTATGTCTTTTCCTTTATGGTATCTACATTATCACCCAGTAGATTCACATCATTGGCATAGGACAACAGCTGATGTGTCCCGTTTAATTTCAGTCCAATCTGTTTTCCCTGGACCTTCCTAATGGCATATTTTAAAGTAAAGTTGAAAAGGAGTGCCGACAAAGCATCTCTTTGTTTTAGACCATTCTGGATAGGAAATTTTTCAGACAAAAGTTTACCTGCATGGACTTTACTATACATTTCGTTTAGACACATTTTAATCAACCTAACTAGTTTCATGGATATCCCAAACTCTATCAGAATATTGTACAATAGTTCCTTCCTAACCGAATCATAGGCTTTCTTGAAGTCTATGAATAGCTGCCGTACTGTCTCATCGTACTCCATTTTTTCTCCAATAGCTGATGAAGGCAAAAGATCTGATCTATAGTTGATCTGTTATGTCGAAACCCACACTGATGATCGCCAATAATTTCATCCATATGTGGACTTATACCGTGTGCCGTCTCAGCACACGGTATATTAGGCCCCTATTTCATTAAGGATGAGGAAGGCAATGCTCTTACCGTCACCCAAGAACGCTACATGGACATGGTGAGCGGGCCATTTCTTCAGGATTTGAGAAGGTTCTGTCGTGCAAGGGACCTTCACATGAATAGACAGTGGTATCAACAGGACGTCTTTTCATTTCAGTACTGTAACTTTTGGCGTAAACTGTATATATATATATATACCCATTATTACTCTGGTCTGAGCCTGTTTAATCCATTCAATATCCCGTTAAGTTCTGCTGAATATTGATATCATATTACTACACATGGGAATTCGATTGGTAATTGGATTTATTGGAATCTTCAAAGTCGTAATTACAATTAATTATTAGGCTATGGCGAATTCATGCACCCTAAAATTCACTACAGCACGCACGAATATTTCTCAGCCTGCTGTATCTTCATCGGTTGTCGCTTAGTAACAGCTCTCAAAGCTGAAAATGCCTGTTTCCGTCTTCAATTTCTTACCGATTAGCGACTGTTTCATGGCTCTTCATGGCCGTAACTACTGGCCATTGGATCCTAGCCGCGTTTGACCACCACTGGCTACCACTCGCTTCCGACTCGGAACCCGTCTACCTCAGAACTAAAAGCCCCAATTGGCTCTCCTTATACAATCTCGGCACGAACCACATATAAAACACCGCTTCCAACAGTTCCTATATTGTGGTGTTCGTGTTTGTTATCGCGGACACGTGATTAGGTTGTCGTGGAAACGTCTTTACATATCTTCTGGTTTTGCTAACCCGGCATTCAGCTGACAAGTCATATTATTTTCTTCTATTTTAAATTTTGGTCTCGAAAATTGTCTTCATTTTGCGCTTTTAAAAACAACACATCTTATTCAGTTTCGAATAATCAAAAATTCCAAGTCAAGGAGGATGAGATTGGCAGGGAATGTAGCATGGATGTGGGAGAAGAGGAATGCATATATTATATTGGTGGGAAAGCCAGAAGGAAAGAGACCACTGGTAATACCAAGAAGTAGATGGGTGGACAATATTAAAATGGATCTTAGAGAGATAGGATGGGATTGGATTGATGTGGCTCAGGATAGGGACCAGTTGAGGGCTCTTGTGAATGCGATAACAACCCTCAGGGTTCCATAAAATGCTGGGAAGTTCTTGAGTAGCTGCAGAATTGGCGGCTTCCCAAGAAGAACTCATCTCCATGAGCGAGTGAGTATTCAGTTTCTATGTGTGCTACATAACCTAACCATATCAAAATCCTCAATTTAATTATGCAACAGATTCTAATACAAGTGTACATAAATCACGATCGCAAATTACGTCGAACTATAAAATTCCCAGTTCGTCAAATAACTACGTCGTGTAGGCGTAGGGGAAACAGGTATGAAGCTCCCTGCATTCTAAACTGCGGCTCTATATTGGTGTGAAAAGTTAACTTCAATCTCTGGCTACCGTATCCACGGGAAAACATTCCCCCCGGTATCTGTTCAGTACGGACTGGACGAGGTCCAGGGCCGGAATGATATCGACGGGTGAACTTTTGTCTCTCTCAGAAATCGAAAATCTACTGTCCATTACATCCCGTGGCCTCTTACTTTACTGGGGGACCTGTGCCAGCTAGTACATCAACTGCACTAGAAGTTATTTTTGCATTTGTCGTCGAACGTAGGTCTATATCCGCGAGTTCAAGTACCAATATTATGTGCATACAAACATGCACACATACATGCACACAAACGAGTACATATCTCTATACATAGAACTTGTTAAACAACTTCGTCAAGGAAAACTGGTACAGATCCAAAAACCTGGTATAAAAAGTGTCTGGAACTATAGGTAATAACATAGGCCTTTAAACAAATATAATATATTATAATAGTGTGACATGTTGACCCCTACCTCCCCAGCGGTAACGTAACGCTCGCGTAAT
>NW_019732005.1:486184-502070 GCF_002891405.2 Cryptotermes secundus | reverse complement strand
CCCGCCACTCCCCTCCGCGGTGACGTCACCGAGGGATATCGCGGTCGGTAGGCAACGCGAGTCAACAGCGGCGACGTTACGATAGTAACAGCGGTTACCTCCGCTAGCGTTACATAGCAACACAGCGCCAGGCAAAAAGGGTGCCTATTACGCGGCCGTTTTCCGTATGGTCCGATCGAGGCTACATGAGGCGCAGCGAAGGCTATTCACAGTCAGTTGTACTGAGTCAGTCAGTGAGTCCTGGTGCTACCGCCGAGTTAGCCAGCAACTAGTCAGTTGTATTCTGGCATTTGGAGTGTACTATTTGTGATACTGCAGATAGCAGTAATCGTGAATCTGTAATTCGGGTGATTGTAAGTGCGAATGTGAAATAAAATTCGCTATATAAAATACGGCGTGAACTTATTTGTCGCGAAATACGCCCGATACGCGACAATATTAAATATACCTCAATTGAAGTAAGACAAATGGCTGCCTCATGATAAAGAGGAACAGAACAAAAGTGGTGTGCCTGAAAGGGGAGATTTATTTTATTTATTTGAGTTGATATAGGCCAGCCCTCGCTTAACACGAAAATGTTGTCGTAGTTTTAGTCCGCAAGCGAACTATACCGACCGAGCGACCGTCGCTTGTCGCCGAAGTTAATACCAACTTTAGCGGATAGAGGGTGTCGCGTGGTGAGCGCAACGAATCCCCGCGGTCGTTAATTTCAGTCTTCTAGATTGGAGCCGCTATTACCTTGAAATAGCTCCTCAGTTATTCTCACGAGGCTGAGTGGCCCCCGTTCCAGACCCACTACTTCTCAGAAAAATCTGGTAGTGTCGGGAATCGAACCTGGAACTCTGGATCTGTAGCCAAGAACGCTGACCACTAGACCACAGAGGCGGTTGTCTATACACCTAGGGTCCTCAAAATTATTTGCTTAAATCTACTTATATTTTAGTTTTTTTTATTGCTAGTGGGGTGGGACTAAGTCCCTTGTACTGCGGCCACTTCTGGCCTATTGTACCAGCCCCAGATGATAGGTGAGGGTGATTGTGGAGCAATTGGTGGAATGAAGATTGGCAGGGGAAACCGAAGTACTCGGAGAAAACCTGCCCCAGCGCCACTTTGTCCACCACAAATCCCACCTGACCATACACGGGATCGAACCCGGTCCGCCGCGGTGGGAAGCCAGCGACTAACCGCTTGAGCTATGGCGCGGCATATATTTTAGTTACTCAATTTATTTAATCCGGTTTTTACCATTCGAATTTCCGTCTCCTAATCTTTCGGATATTACCCTTATTTATTTTCTTCGTTTATATGCAACTTTAAACAAATATTTATTACCCTCAAGATAATCTTATTAGTAAAGTTTCTATGTGCTAATTCCTCATACTTTTTGTATAATAATTGCTATATCACTTTCTCGTTTTATTGAAATAAAAAAATATACACATTTTCTTTCTCCACATGACGTCACGCACACCTACCTCTCTCCACTCCTCCACTTTCATTAAGTCTCCTCATTCGTGAAAGAGAGACGAAACTGGTACGGGGAAAGGAAGCAAGGGCTGGGGGGATCTAAAACTGTCCAAGCTTTAAGATAATGGATGAGCCAGGCTTCCCGCATTTTCCTGCGTTGTAGCGATGCAGGCTTTGCGCATGCGTGTAAACACTGAGAGNCACGGTGCCAAATCCCAGAAGACTGCTTTCTTCATAGTCACCGCCGTGAAAGCCTCAAATCTTACACTGAGAGTTAATGCTTAGTCAGAAACGATGCGACAGAATGAATAGCGCCTCCTATTATTATTAGAGAAAAATGGAAAATAACATATATTTTATGTTTATTTCCGCTTTAATTGAACGGTGATAAATTAAAAAAATAAAATAACTATAAATACATATTAACTAGACAGGTGAACTAGGATTTGAGCGTCTTCGGTTCACGTCTATGAGATTCGATCTGCTTCAACCCCTGAATCTCATTCGTTTCGAAAGAGAGGAGACCTCCCGCACATGAAGGCTTTTGTGCGTGCGCAATCTGTAGTTTAGGTCTCGTTTTCATTTGATGCCTTGGGCTGTTTTTACACTTTTTATATTATTAAAATATAATTTCGCTCCAAACAAATGAGGTAACGGCAACAATTACAGATTTCATTGTTCTATTTTTCTCCTCAGAAATGTAATTTATTTTTTACTATCAGTCTTGTTTCCTACAACCGTAACTACAGAGCATATCGGGTCATGGAATATGTATGTTATCTTTTTGACAGTGTACTTACCTCCATCTTTGAGCCGGTTGTCTAGATAATGTGGGACCCTCGACGTCTCACAACCCTATGGGCCTCCATGGCCGGTTACAGGGATAGCTTTACTTTTTACTTTTTACTATGTACGTTTATTTTAATGTAGTAAAGTGAACAACAATGAATATATTCATAATATTTTATAAGCAACATCTTAGAGAAAAAAAAAATATTTTTTGTTAAGACACATATGACAAAAACCTTCCGCTAAGTATAGTCTGTTACTTTCCGCTTGAAGCTTGGGTGAAAAGCATCGGAAGAACGCTATGTTACAGTTGAGGTGTGTGGAGTGCACGTGTTACAGTCAAGTCACGCGGCACAGAGGCGAACTGACAAATACTGCCAAGTGGCCTTAATAGATCGTACGAAAGATTGAACTGGCTCTTCTTCGTCTTCCGCATCCTGTCACACATTGAACATAACTACACTTCCTTGTTATGCACCACCTGTTTAGTATTTTCTTTGACTGAACTTGTGACAGTACTGCACTGCACTGAACTGCTCAGAACAGAAACGTCTCAGACAACTATCATGCAACAAATTAGGGTCTCGGTTGAAGGTTAATCACAACTCCTTAATGAGATCGCGTGTTGTATTTCTCTGCGAAAATCAAACTTCATAAGAAAATAAATTCATTATAACAATTTATGGTTACCATACCGGAAGTTAAACCCTTCAGTTGGTCCCTTGTCGCAGCAACATGGCTCAGGCTCATCCTCAAGTTCCGGAGGAAGGCGACGACCACTAAATAAGAAAAGAAGTTGAAAATACGTTCAGAATGAGTGTTTTTTGTGTTATGGTACCATACAGATTCCTATTCAGTATTCATTATTAGAGGGAGTGGGTTTCCCCATGCACCACGACTAGTAGTCTATTGTACGTCCCCTTTTTAATTTCTACTGTCGCCATACCCTACCGGTACTGGTGCTCGCTATCTGCCCCATTCTGCCAGCGAGGTTGGCCCTCTTCTGGCAGTGGTACCCGATAACTTCCCCATCTACCGGAGGCATTGGAAACTACTTGGGCGGGAAACTTTTTGCCTAATTTTGCTCAGAGGTATATAGATTCCTAAGTTGTTACTTAAGTTTCCAAGGAACATACTGCTTCAATCTTCGGGGCAATGGTTTCTTAAAACGTTCGTGACCACATACTAAATTTCAACTGTCGTAACCTAGAAAACCATAATAACTATTCTAACTTGCTCCTACGTAAGGCCTCCACTCTCCTCTGAGCACAGAGATGAGCAAACGCGAACAACTCACAAGTTTCAGCCCTCCAACTTAGAAACTTGGGAGAGGTGGTTGAACCAATCACAGTAAAATCAAACGTATTTCAAAATGTTCAACATCGGCTTTCGGAATCTGGTCCCGTAGTCTGCTGAAGGCCGAACACAATAGCAGCGATGTCTTAGGCGTTAAATGTCTTCGCCTGCTCAAACACTGGGATCTTGAGATCGAATCCCACTCAAGGCATTGATGTTTTTCTTGCGTTTATTCTGTGTTTGTGCGTAGATAGCGGCCTTGCGACGGGCTGATCCCCCGTCCAAGGAGTGCTATGGACGGTCTAAGATTAAGAAACTGAAGTGAAACAGACGTTGCACGGATGCTCTATGATCGAAGTGGGAGGAAAAGGAATAGATAGATAGATAGATAGATAGATAGATAGATTGATAGATAGATAGATAGATAATATGCAGAAACTTCAGAAACAGGCAGCAAAAACCTGACAATAAAAATAGCCAATTACACAAGGTGGGCCTTTGGAGATTTCAGTGTAGATTGGAAGATGTTAATAAAATAGATCATGAAGAAAGGGCATTAGCACTACTTCTTCATTATACACGCAGAGAAGGTGCCAGAAGAAACACACCAGCTAAAGTGCTGATTTCCAGTTTGTGGTGGGGACTTCAGACATCCGGTTACATTTCTCAGAATATGAACGTTAATATCGCTGTGCATCCACTTATCACAAATTCTGTACTTAATATTTCGTCATTAAACCGTAATAATAATAATTAACACATGATAGAGACGATTTTATATGATTATTAATTATTTAAAGTACCCACTTTTCTAATCATTCAGAGTATCAATCCATATTCCGGAAGGGCTCTGTTGGATTTCCGTTCTGTTTACTCTTTCCCGTTAGGGATTTCATATTATAATTCGGCACTTCTAAGCTCCCATTCATTATCATTATCCAATGTCTCATTAGTTGGTAGTTTCTCTATAATCCCTTTAATAGATGTAGCATAGCAATGGGCTTCCTGAAGAGCCCTGCAGGGTCATCGAGGGTCAAGCTGGCTGGTCACACAGTTGGCCCGGAACGCTGGCTTCCGGTTTGTAATCCACCCGACGGCACATCTGTTTATACACCTGTATTTACTATTGCATTATGAATGTGTGCTCTCTGCCCCAGTACAAGTGTCTAACTTTGTTCTACTGTAAAGAATAAGGTACAGACAGAACAGGATAAAGTTAAAACAATAACTTCAATATAAGCAAGAGATTAAATTTAACTAATGATATTGTCAAACAAGTTTAAGGTTATTAAGACAATCAAGATGGATGCAGAACATTTTATCTGTCAGACTACACAGCAAGAGATCCTAGCGGGCGTCGTGCAAACCTGATTTTTTTTTTATTTTAAAATTAATTAACAATGGTGTGACAGAAAGTTTGATACTATTAAGGAAATAAGCTGATCACAGTGATGAATATCTCTCTGGGTTTATTATCTGTTTGTGTTGTCTTGTGTAGGTAGTGGCCTTGCTGTGGGTTTATACCCCGTCCAAGGAGTCTCATCGACTGGCTGTAAGATTAAGAAGCTAACTAACCACGCTACCAGTTGCCCGTCAGGTTCCTCTATGTTATATAATATATTTAAAAGAGCAAGAGTTATAATAGATATAAATATGGAATTATGGCGAGTAGCCATAAGAGGAACACTTCTGTGATGTTACGGAAAATAAAGTTAAGCCAAAAACTTGTCACAGGTGAATAAGTGTATCACAGAATTCTTATTATTTTTAAAGGGCTCGACTACAAATGGCCTATGTCTCTAAACACAACGCTCCTCATTCAGTAACATGACGGAATGCTGAGTTACGAGCATATACAATCCTGCATATATGCTCTCTTTCCTTTAACATCTCAGACTTAAGGGGCCCATACACGTACGAGTCTGGCTCGTGAGTTCGACTCGGCTCGGTTTCCAATGAGCCAAATTCGTCCGTGTGTGGGTCGCAGAGTTGGGAGTCAGCTCTTGCGTTTGTGGTGAAATTAATCCAAACCCGGCTCCCGAGTCAAGATCGTCTAGCCGGACTCGCGAGCTAGACTCGTACGTGTATGGGTCCCTTTATGACTACACTAACTGCACTCTAAGCTGATACAGTTCAAAAATAACGGTCACTGAATCAGAATGACTTGTGTGTTGCATTAGAAGCAATTGACTAATACAGGTCTATCTCATAGACGATAAAAGGCAACGTAAAATTGTTACACTACACAATTACTTGGTTAGTAAAATATAATTTAAGGCTAAGGAAGACAAACTACTGAAGAATTACAAATATTTGCATTTTATTAAATCATTTTTTTATTACAATTCTCTGCATATTTTCATACATGAAATTTGAAAATAGTCACGTGACATTTAGGGAACACGAAAAGAACTCACCCTGTTCCCGGTATTAAACATTTACTTTGATGCCTGAAATAAATGAAACCGGGTTAATCGTGCACATACGGTGAATGCTGGCTAACATTGCGTACCTCTCTGCAGGTGCCATGGCATGTGTAGGGAAGACTCCTGCAGTCCATGTATGTAATATTCGGTCCTTAATGAAACCTGCCCGATGGGACGCTGTTCAGCTTAAATCCAACATTACCTACCATGGGATTGAATTTATAACTCAGAGACGAGAAGGCAGTGACTCCCGAGATATTATTGTACGATTCGTTTTCAGTGCTGGTCCTTCACGTTCCTGAATAGGCTTTCAGCAAGTACCGGACTCTACTGAAACCTGTTCGGTGTTAGCTTACTGGACCCGTCTGGTTGTCGATATGCTCGTGGTGCTGGACAAGCTGAGGTCACGTGACCTTGCGGTCAAGCTGACTGCCATATTGCTGGTGTGCTTCCTCTTCCAGCAGATGATGCCCCGGAAGGCGCGTCGCAACTCTCTGGATGAACAGGCATATATGAAAGGGTTGATGCAGCTGTTGAAGTAGCCCAACCAGAAGGCGAAGTTGAACAGGCCTGCGACGTCACAGGTCGGACATGCTGCGTCTGCAAGAATTACACCATGTCACAACAGAAAATATACTCTGCCACCAGTCTGTAATAACTGTTTTATTGATTGCAGTGGAAGAATTTATATAACATGACAAAGAGAACGACACTGGTGTGACAAGATCTGGAATTATCAAGCATGAAGAAAGTTTTACTTTCCATGTATAGAAATTTCATGGTCAGTATAAAATGATTTATCGTTGTGAAGAAAGGCGTCTAAAAGTGACATTCCGTGGCTAAAGCAGAAATCCAATGTGCAAAGTTATCAGAGTTTTTGAATTGGAGAATAGAACGTGTCCCATAATTACTCTAACCAAAGAAATATTTAATTAAATGGTAATGCTTAGGTTCGAAAGTAAGGAACTTCTGTTTTTTCTTAATTATCCCGGTAGGGATTCTCCTCTTCATGTCTTCCAGACTAGCTCTGGGGCCCACGTCCTATCAAGTAGGTACCCGGAGTTCTTTCCCCGGGGGTAAAGCGACAGAGGCTTGAAACTAACCACTCACTTCTAACAATTATCGAGGTCAAGAATACGTGGATCTATACATCCACCCCCTCATACGTCCGACTTTTTTTTTTCTTTGGCACTACAGCCCAAGCAGGCCTAGGCTTACCTCCATGAACTTCACCGTTCACTTCGGTTTTTCTAGATCTTACACATTCGGTAGGACTCCTTGGGCGGGTGATCAGCTCGTCGCAAGGCCTCTACCTGTACACAAACTGAATATCCATGCCCTGGGTGGGATTCGAACCCATGATTCCGTTTTCCAAGCGACCGAAGACAGTACGTGCCTTAGACCGCTCGGCTATCGTGACCGGCACGTCCGACTTCACCTTACCATACAATACGGACCGTGCTTGTTCCTTTCGTTTCATTCTTAAGAACAACCGATCCAATCGCCATCAACCAAGCCGGCTAAGCATTTTGACAGGTTACAACAATTGACAGAAACCAGTGTAACTATAGCCCAACCAGATGTGGAAAGACAATTGAAGTACACACGATGCTCCATACAGGTTCAGTTACATGTGACATTCGATTCCGGGCAACATCTGTCATGGTGTGAACCGCTCCAAAATGTACTTCTCCAGCCTTCGTCCATTAGCAAGTCAATATGACATTGCTCCCTGGCCAGAGTTTGCTTATATCTGCTTCTTGCACATCCCGAACGTGGTATAGTGAAGTCTGCCTATGTCTGTATAGGTATTTCACTTTGTTTCAGGAAAATCACGTCTCCCGCTCTTCCTCCTCTCTCCCGTCCTTTTCTTTCTACTTCCTCCCTCTCTCTCTTTCTCTCTTCCTCTATTTCTTAATACCTCTTCCTTTCTTACACTTCTTTCTTCCCCACCCCTCCATTCCTTCCGTTATCCTCTTTTTCTTTCATTTCTCTCTGTTTAGGTCTTCTCCTTCCATTCCTTCTCATCCCGTTCCTGTTTTCCTAGTTTCTCATTTGCCTTGTTCCTATGACCACCGGCAACTCTGTCTGCTGTAAGGCCCTTGGCGCCCTGTTCAACTATAGTACAACTTCTGCCAGCATTTGTAATTGCTCGAAGCTAAATTTTGCGGGGGAGGCACTGTCAACAGTTCCTGTTAATTATCTCATCCCACGAGCTATTTAAACGTTGCAGCAGTTCTCAAAACTGAATTCTAACTTCACTTCCGCGTGGAATGGATTGAAACCAATTTCGGATATCCCCCATCACATTTTCTTGTAACATCATTTAATATCTATTGTGTGGTTCGTTACAGAAGAATATTTACATACTTTTGTAAAGGGAAACTGTAATTAAAATGTTTCATTAACACGAGAATCCAATTCTTAGAAATAACTTTCAGCTCAATCAGTAGAGGGACCTAATTTCCCGGACGTGATTACTTTTTATTTACGATTTATTTAATGACTCTGCCAGTAACACACTCTATGTCTACCGCGTCAAGTGGTAAATGGTCAGTGAGCAACAAATTGGAAATTATAACAAAAGAAGCGACACTGACCTAATCCGAAACAAACCAACTCCATGGAGCTGAGCCCTTCTTGATAAGCTGCCAGTTGCGCTGCTGCTCAAGTAATTTCAAACGTTTTATTGAACCCGAAAGTTCATTACCGTGTTCACAAGAGCCCTCTGTTGATCCCTATTCTATGCCAGAACAATCCAGACCACACCGCCTCATCTTATCTAAGATCTTAATATTATTTTCCCACCTATGTCTAGATCTTCCTAGTGGCCTCTTCCCTTACGATGTTCCCATCAAAATCCTATAATAATTCTTTTTCTACTCCACATGTGCTACATGTCATGCCCATCTTATCCTCCTTGACTTCATTACTCTACTTGTACTTGGCGAAGAGTACAAGTTATGAAGCTACTCATTATGTAGTTTTCTCCAGTCTCCTGTCATTTCATCTCTCTTTGGTCCAAACGTTCTCCTCAGCGCACTGTTCTCAAACACCCTCAGTCTAGGTTCCTCCCTTAATGTCAGAGACCAAGTTTCAAGCCCATACAGAATCATAGGCAAATTTAAAATTTTGTATGTTCTAAACTTTATGCTTTTAGACAGCAGACGAGAAAACTAAAGGTTCTTGACTGGGTGGTAGCAAGGATCACCTGAATTCAGTCTGCTCTTAATTTCCTCCTCAATCACGTTTTGATTTCTTATAATCATTCCCAAAATACCTGAACTGTGTCACATTTTCAAAACATAAGTTTCCTATCGTTATATCATGATATTGTCCTGCATTTTGGTGACGAGAGAGCAACATATACTTAGTTTCCTCTATGTTTACTTCTAGAAAAACTTCCTTACTAACGTCAATTAAAGTTTGTGTGTTTTTCTTTATGGTACCTATATTATCACCCAGTAGATTCACATGATCAGCATAGACCAACAGCTGATGTGTCCCATTTAATTTCCGTCCCACCTGGTTTACCTGGACCTTCCTAATGACATATTCTAAAGCAAATTTAAAATCAGTGGCGCTAAAGCCTCTTATTGTCTTAGGCCATTTTGGATAGGGACATTATCAGAAAAAATGCTTACCTATACGGACTTTTATTATGCGTTTCCTTTACAGACATTTTAATCAGCCTAATTAGTTTCATGGGTACCCCAAACTCTAACATAATACTGTACAATACTTCCCTCCTTACTGAATCATAGGCTTTCTTGAAGTCTATGAACTGCTTATGTACTGTCTCATTGTACTTCAATTTTTTCTCCAGTATCTGACGAATGCAAAAGATCTGATCTGTTACCTCCAAATCCACATTGATGATCCCCAATAATTTCATTTACATGTGGACTTAACCTTGAGAGAAGAATATTGGATAATACTTTGTATGAAATTAATAACAGTAATGTCCCCCGATAGTTACTGCAGTCAGTTTTTTCGCCTTTTTTGTAAACTGGCACACTAATAGACCGCTTCCACTGTTCAAGTAATTCTTCCTCATTACAAATATATTTCACCTCCTGCTAGAATAAATTCCGCCGGAATTTCATCACTACCTGGTGACTCATACCTTTTTCAATTTTACAATAATGATTTAAAATTTGAAAGGACTAGGCTCAGGTATTAACGGTTAAAAGAAGTAGTGAGACGGGCCTATTTTTACTCTCTTTGCCTGGAAGATCCGAGTAAAACTATGTAGAACTTCAGTCATGTTTATTATTCCCCAATTCACGATTTTAAACCCCCAAACGGGTAGCGAGAATTTTACCCAATCAACTGAACGTCCGTTCAGTTGATTCAGTCGATCAAAGCGTAAAACTGACCATTAACCTCCATATTAGAGTATTACCTCCTACCGCCTTCCTCCTCCGCACATTCCTGAGGTACTGCTCCCACGCAAAATGACCATGTTTCAGTTTTCAGTTTCACCTTTTAGTACTTGACGGCAGGTCACAAGGCTCCATTTCTATACTGTACGTATGCTTCTTCCTTTACGTGTATCTGACCAAGCCTTCAGCATCGAGACTGCAAAATTTCGGAGAGCTGGACGGCTGATGAATAACAATGAATTGGAAAGGATTTTGAAGGAAGTAGTCGTGGTGTAATGGCGTTACTTTCCCATCATTTTCATGAGAACACTGTAAGAGGAAAGTCACCAAGAACCTCAGATAGGAAAGGCGGTGTCCCATCTGAAATTTGATACGAGCACCGCTCGAATACTGAAAGTTCCTGCAAGGAATACGCCATCTATTACATATACTTAATTACTCAGAGGAGCAGGGATAGTTCAGTCGGTATAGAGACTGGCTACTGGCTGGACGACCGAGGAGTCTGAATTCGAGTCCCGGTACGGTCAAGAATTTTCTCTTCTTCACGTCGTCAAGACTGGTTTTGGGGCCCACCCAAAGGGTACCGCGGGCTCTTCCTCCACGGGTAAAGGGACCGGGGCTTGAAGCTGACCACTCACCTCCAACTAGTGTCGATGTCAAGAAAATATGGATCTATACATCCACTCCCCCATAAGCGATCATGGCGTAGTGCTTAATTAGTTAAGCACAGGGACAACTTTTTTTTTTCCTTAGCACTACAGCCCAAGTGGGCCTAGGCCTACCTCCATGAACTTCTCCGTTCACTTCGGTTTTTCTAGATCTTACACATTCGGTAGGACTCCTTGGGCGGGTGATCAGCTCGTCGCAAGGCCTCTACCTGTACACAAACACAGAAAAACGCACACACACAAACTAAACATCCATGCCCTGAGTGGGATTCGAATCCACGATCCCAGTTTCAAAGCGAGCGAAGACAGTGCATGCCTTAGACCGCTCGGCTACCGTGACCGGCGGGACAACTTTACCATACTTAATTACCAAGGAGGAGGACTGGTGACGTCACACGTGAGTACTGACATGTGCCATATGATTCATGCGCGGGATGGGGTGAGGTGGCTAAGTATCCAGTGGGTAAGGTATTTTTTTATTGCTAGTGGGGTGGGACTAAGTCCCTTGTACTGCGGCCACTTCTGGCCTGTTGTACCAGCCCCAGACGATAGGTGAGGGTGATTGTGGAGCAATTGGTGGAATGAAGATTGACAGGGGAAACCGAAGTACTCGGAGAAAACCTGCCCCAGCGCCACTTTGTCCACCACATGTCCCACTTGACCAGACTCGGAATCGAACCCGGGCCGCCTCGGTGAGAAGCCAGCGACTAGTGGGTAAGGTAAGTGGTAAACTTGTTTATTGTAACATGCCATGTTTATAACCGAAGATAACCTTGCTGACACAAGTCAATGGAGCGAGCAAACTTGCCCTCCTTCCATGTAGCCACGTGTTGACTGTGATAATTGGGCCCAAAGTTGCTCTGAACATTATGTTGTCTCTTCTAGTTTGCGCGAAAGGGAGGAACGAGTAATTTACTGTCAACGCCACGCGTGGCACTCAGGGGTCATGATGCATATGAGACAGCACATGGGCTTTTAACGTTGCCTTAAATGGGCTAAAAGGTGAATGAGAGAATTCGGACGTCATTCATTGTACACATCCATAGTCATAGATTTCAGGTTAACGAAGTACTCAAATGAAATATAAATCACAAAATAAGCATTTCGCTATATTGATTACACATTTTTAAAACCCCGACGTGTTTCAGTCATGCAAAACCATCTTTTATTCACTCATCAATGGCTCTAGAGATTTTTGTTGAGCCCTGGAAAATTTTTCATTTTATTAATCTTATATACAGTCGGTAGGACTCCTTGTACTGGGGATCAGGCCGTCATAATGCCACTACTAACATACAGGACAGCGCAAACACAGAACAAATGCACACACACATCTATGTCTGGAGTGAGTAAGACCATTAATGGGGGGTTGGGGGTGTATATTATTAAAGGAAACATCACAATTCACATATATTGTATAAATATAACATATTTAATACATAAGTTATACATTTCTTATAAACAGAATCAATAGTGTATTAAAATCCGTTGACATAGGTTTAGTTAGTGTAATTCAATTAATTTTAAAACAATGTAATTCATAACCTTTCATAAGAAAGTTATGACTCAGCTATTTTAGCTGAATCATAAATAACATCTTCAGGAGGTGTTCCTGCATGACTGAATGATGTGGGAGTTCTAACAACATATAATCAACACAAGAAAATAAACTAGATATTCTTCTACAATCATTAATAGCTTATTTAAACATAGATATTATATGAGAAAGAACCTAACAAAATTGTCAAAGTATCTTACATAAAGAAAGCCGTCTTCTGGGATTTGGCACCGTGTATATGTGGTGTTAACCGACGTTTCGGAGGAAAGTATCGCCTCCATCTTCAGGGTAGAAGAAAAAATATAAGAATTCTGCAAGCGAAGAGACCGTGAGAACCGGTAAAAGCAGACTGTGGAAAAATACACAGCTATGTATACTTATATATTTTTTCTTCTACCCTGAAGATGGAGGCGATACGTTCCTCCGAAACGTCGGTTAACACCACATATACACGGTGCCAAATCCCAGAAGACTGCTTTCTTCATAGTCACCGCCGTGAAAGCCTCAAATCTTACATATCTTACATAAGCCTAAATGTTTTGGCTTCTTTAATGAAAATCTAAATTTAGGTTAGGAATCCTCGACGTAAGGGACCACAAGGGAGACTTACGCTTAGAAGGGAATATACAATTAGCCCCAAAAACCAGTTAACCTGAAACATTGTCCTATTAATGGGTATTTTCAGACTTAAAACTGCCAGTCAGTTTATGGAACGGTACCACAGCGCTGTGAGTTGTGTACTAAACATGGAGGATCTCATTCCCAACAATTTTTATAAATTCAGTAAGTAATATTCAGTAAGTAATTTATAATGCAATTTAAAGCATAATTTACTAAAGAGTTAACTGACTTTTGAGCCACACTCAGACTGAGCTCAGTCTGCAGCCACCTGCTCATGCTGGTTACGTATTTCTACCCTGAAAATGGAAGAGATAGTTCCTCCGAAACGTCAGTTCACACAAGATCTAAACGGCGCCACATCCCAGAAGCCGGTATTCTTCGTTTCCATAGATTTACTGACTGGATAAGGGCGTCTAATTTACATTCCATTATTCCATTTTTCAGGAAAGCTTAATAAGCCTCGAAGAACGCCGTTGGTAAGTTTGTATACCGCATTATGAAGTGCACCGTTAATATTCTTGTTTTACGTATTTTAGTCTCAAACAATCTGCCCCCATATGGACACACCTCTTTGAAAATAATTCTTTCCGAATTATCAGGACGATAATTTGTTTAACATACAATTGAGTTGTTTCAAAGCTAATAACCACGCTCTATAGAAATGTAAATTATTTTCCTTGTATTTATTTAAATGCTCATTGCATTCAAAATATTACAAACAAAAGTTTCAGGATGTTCATACAACACATATTGCATCAATAATGTATTCTTTTTGTAAAAAGAAAAACAAGTTTAGCTATTACAAATTCAATAAAGCTGGACTTCAGTTTCATTTCAAAATGATACGAACAAAAAGAAATACTGTTTCGTGTTCTACTTTCATAACCCTGAATTGAATTTTATCATAATCTGTAGAGGATTCTCGGAATTGAGATATGAGAGCGAATCTCCCCATATTGAACTTATTTTATTAAATTTGTGGACAAATCACGTGATAATAAAGTGACCATATGAAATGACGGCCTTGTTGATTCTAGATTTTCATCAAAATATATCTGTGAAGTGACACCCTTTCCCTGCGGTCTACGGGAAGGTCAGTTTAACAAAGACAAAGCAGTCGTTTTTGTGGTGACGATATCTCCTTGGTGTGTAGCAACATCTCTCTTCATTACGTCACTCGTGTAATTGTTCTCTGTTGGTTCTTCTTATAAACTCTAATGCTTTTCGTAGTAGGTCAAATTCTGGCTAATCACCGCAAAATTGGGTCAGTATCTGCAGTACTGGTGACCATAGAACTGTAACCGTACGTCCCTCGCCAAAATTATTTAATTAAGGGTACGAAAAACTAATGCATTGTTTAACACCATGAGAGACGCTCCATCGGCGAGATACCATCCCGGGACCGTCTAGTTGTAATTCAGCTATTGTCCTCCTTAGGCTAAGGGTGCCATTATTGTCCCTAGCGTCGCCTGTTTACTCCCAGTATCATAAACCCATGAACTGACCTTGTGCGAGACCGGGCAGGAGGGGTCTTGGGTGCCTTGAAAACCTACAAGAATTTATGGACTTCTTTAAAACGTAGGTCAGATGCCGGGCTCGACCCTTGGCTTTCTCTTTTATGTTTATATTTTTTTTGTTTTAGGCCAACTAGGGGGGACTGGTAAAGAGAGGGCAAACCCTTATAGGGAGCGGAGGAGGGCAGTGGTTGAAAGGTAGATAGAGGAGTGTTTAACAGTAGCGTAGCGAGTAGGACGGACGGAGCGGCTAACTTGAAGGACAATGCAAATATTAACCACTGAATGAATTCTAAATTAAACTGCAATATTCGGTGTTCTGGAGATCCGTGATTTATTAAACCCGTAGTGTTCCGCTCCCATCTCCGAAGCACCCGTATCCTGAGAAAAAGAACCCAAGCTCGAACAAGGTCGTGGCAGCTGTACGTCGGAGGGCGGCTACAGAACACAGACCGATCAACAATCAGACATTTCTAAAAGGGAGCATTCTCTTTCGTGCGCTCCGAGTGAACGGACGTATTGTGAGAGCTAAGAGGTTACCGATCTGAAGTTCCGAGTGAGACAGAGAGTTAACTACAGTGCTCAGTTGAAAATCAAAACGTATTAGCAATACAACCAATTACAATAAATTCAGTAGCGACTTGTAAGAGTCAAATCAAATCAGAAGAAACCTAAATACGGACAAGAAATGCTACCAGCCAGCAATGGACCAGGATGCAACAACTTTCAAATGTATCAACCCGTAAGTACCCAGTGGCAACCAACAATCATTAGTCAAGTAACTCCACCAACACAAATTCCAATACACATGCAAAACCAACATTTCTTACCTAACGCATTCAACCTCCCATGCAATTCCCGACCGACTATAGATGACCCAATGTCATTACCAAATCAATGCAGCCAACTGCAACGAACAACCCCCTCCACTGATGATGAACAAGACGGGGACATCACTGAAACTACAAACACTACAGCATGGCAAAAAGTAAGAGGCACCAAACGAAGGAAAACCAACAAAGTCACCCAAAGCAACAATCCTCCAGAAGCAACAGTAACAACAAACAACAGATATGACCTACTTCCAAATGAAACAGTAAATGAAGAAGAAACAGAGAACGCAAACACAACAAAAAAGATTCCCAGGCCTCCACCAATATTC
>NW_019732005.1:457641-483863 GCF_002891405.2 Cryptotermes secundus | reverse complement strand
ATACAGCAGATCCATCGTATAACAAATATCATCAACAAAGCCTTAGACGACAGAAGCTACTGTACAGCAGTGTTCTTAGACGTCAGCCAGGCCTTCGACAGGGTGTGGCACAGTGGTCTGCTATACAAGATCAAACACATCCTTCCACCATCATACTTTAACCTTCTTAAATCCTACCTAGGTCACCGGAAGTTCCAAATAAGAGTGGGAAATTAAAAATCTGAACCACAACCCATAAAAGCAGGCGTGCCACAGGGCAGTGTCCTAGGCCCAACTTTATACACCTTATTTACATCCGATCTACCAACTTCCCCAAATATAACTGTTGGAACATTTGCCGATGATATAGCAATACTGTCAGTCAACAAAAATCCAGAAAGAGCAGCAACAGACCTTCAGCATCACCTTAACACATTACAAAATTGGTTCGAGAAGTGGCGCATCAGAATAAATGAAAACAAGACTTGCTACATAACTTTCACCCTACGAAAAAAGCCGACACCTGACATATATATCAACAACATCCAAATACCACGCAAAACAGAAATAAAATACCTAGGTATGACTATAGACAGCAAATTAACATGGAAGCAGCATATAGTCAAGAAACGAAAACAAGTAGACCTAAGCATTAAACAGCTAAACTGGCTAATAGGCAGGAAATCAAAGCTATCAGTCGAAAATAAAATCCTGATCTACAAGACTATAATCATTCCTATTTGGACATACGGCCTGGAGCTATGGGGCTGCGCCAGCAAATCCAGCACAGCAATAATCCAAAGATGCCAATCTAAGATCCTAAGAATGATAGTCGACGCACCATGGTATGTCTCCAACGCAACTCTCCACACCGATCTCGGTATATCTCCCGTACAAGACGTCATCCAACAAAAAAGCAACAGACATCACAACAAAATCATAACTCACAAAAATCCACTTCTAAAGACGCTATCGACAAGAGAAGACAACAGACGACTGAAACGAAACTGGCCAATTGACCTGATTTGAACTCCTGAGGAGTCGCCGCTGGACGCCTCCTCATCATGTCATCTCAACATTCATAATATTAGCCTATAGAATGTAGATTCTGATTGCTGATTGTCGATTAAACTAAAAAAAAAAAAATTCTAAAAGGGTTACGAAAAAAACAGTAGCGTGTTTTAACTAATTCCATGGCCGCGCCAGGGCTCAAGCGGTTAGTCGCTGGCTTCCCACCGCGGCGGCCCGGGTTCGATCCCGGGTCTGGTCAAGTGGGATTTGTGGTGGACAAAGTGGCGCTCGGACAGGTTTTCTCCGAGTATTTCGACTTCCCCTGTCAATATTCATTCCACCAATTGCTTCACAATCACCTTCACCTATCATGTGGGGCTGGTACAAAACAAAATTAAAATTAACTAATTCCATGGGACAGAGGCCTCTTTAAGAACGTAACATTTGTTCATACAATCAAGAAATTACTTTCAGCATATGTAATCAGAAGGTTCGTTACACTTTCAACAAGAACACGACGCTGGACTTCATCCTGAATCAGATAAATCCAGTATACAACCCGATATTCTGTTTTATAAATTATTTTTATACATAGATTATTTAGCTGATCACAGTGGCCGGGCGATCTAAGGTATGTAGTGCCTTCGCGCGCTCAAATCCTGGGAGTTGTAGGTTCGAATAACATTCGAGGCGTGGATATCTATCCTGTGTTTTTGTTGTCTTGTGTAGGTAGGGCCTTACGAGGCCCTGATCCCTTGCCCAAGGAATCCTACCGACTCTCTCTATCAATAAGAAACTGTAAAATAGAGGCCGAGTTTTATCATGGACTGTACCTCCCACATATTATTATTATTATTATTATTATTATTATTATTATGGATTATTTAACGACGTTATCAGTATCTCTGAGTCCAATATTCTATTAAGAACCATACCTTCTTTTCCTCCACCTAATCCTTCCGGCCGCACTAGGCCCTGGGGTTTACTCAGCCTCTAACAGAAATGAGTACCAGGAATTAATTAAATAATTTTCCTGGGGAGTAAAGCGCGGCCGGCGCTTAAAGCTGACAATCTTACCGCCATCTTTGAGCCGATTGTCAAGGTAATGTTGCACCCTCAACGTCTCACAACCCTATGGGCCTTCACGGCCTGTTACAAGGATAGCTTTACTTTACTTTACTTTTACCCTATTTTCCTCCCAACTATTCTTGTCTCTTCCAAATGCCCCTGTCTTTCAAGTGTTTCAACTAAAATTGTGTACGAATTTCGAATGTTATATGTGCTGCCCATTTAATCCCCCTTAATTTGATCACCCTAATAGTATTTTAGCCAGTCAAGGTAGCTGAGTGGTCGCTCGGACGCCGGGACAGTAGGTCCGAATCCCACATAAGGCATGGATATTTGGTGTATGTGTTTATTCTGTGTTTGTATTGTCCTGTGTTTAGGTAGAGACCTGGCGACGAGCAGATTACCCGTCCAAGGAGTCCTATCGTCTGTAAAATGATTATGAAACTGAGAAATGAGCCGTATGCTCCAAAGTGGGAGCGAGAGGTGAGAGAAGAAACAGTAATTTGTGAAAAAATTACTAAACTCGTCGTTAAGAAATTTTACCAAATTATTGCTACTTTCTCTTCTTTAGGTCCAAATATATTCCGTCCTCAGAGACTTTGAATTTATGCTCTTGAATTTCGGAACCGCTTAAACTGAAGTAACGTTACTGCAGATTCACAAACACAGCCTGTGTTTCTACGTACCGATGGGCAGCAGAATGAAGAAGGGAAACCAACAGAGTAGGAAGCCTCCCACCACAATTCCCAGCGTCTTGGCAGCTTTCTTCTGCCGCCGAAATTTTGCCGCCCGACCATACAGCCCTGCTACCGTCAGTCTCCGCCGTTCCTCACTAGATGGCCAAGCGTCGCTTCCGCAGCAAGACGAGGCTCCAACACTTCCTCTGTCAGCAGCAGAATCATACAGCAGCGTCGAGCCCGTACAGCTGTTCAGTGCCTGAAATTTAAACAGTCTCTTTCTACCTGAACTTTCAACTAACTAATTAATAAGACAGTCAATTCTATAGGAAGGTTTTATTTTTTCAGAGCTGAAACTCACTCAGCTAGTTGAGAAAATACTCATCTTTTAAAGACATGTATTCACAAGAACCACCTGCTCTATCCTATTCCGAGCCAAGAGATACCAGTCCACTGTTTCGCACTAAGTTTTGTCTAGATATTTGTCCCGTTGCTGAAGTCCAGATGGTGGTTAAACAACATTCCCAACATAAATGACATACCAGAAAGTATAAACCTTTCGAAATAATTCACGGCATTCTTAAATGTCGACGGAGCATGTCATGGATATCTTCTTGAGGGTCAGTATGTGAACCGGTCCAGATCTCACGTGGTTAAAGCACACAAAGTTGTGCCTGCAACTTCATGAGGCTGTTACGTAAGTGACTCTGGCGCCAGGAGCCGGATGGCCGCACTGACAGAACAACAAGAAGGCTGTTTGTTCAGTTACTGCTATTTGTGAACGTAGACAAATACACGGACGCCTGAGGAGCGCTGTGTTTCCTGAAGAACGTGTCTTCCCCTACTCTTGTCCTTGGTTTTGCCATCACGATCGAAACAAACACTACACCGGTAAGTGTGAGACTTCTAAGAACTTTTGCGATTTGACGGTATGAGTACCAGCTCGTCCTGGGTATAAGAACGCATTTGAGTCGTGTGCAATTAGGAAAGTTCATCTTTATTACTTGCTTACTTAATCGTTTCTCTTATATCTTACGTTGTCCAGTTCCTTTTTTCATTTTGATAATTCTACAGACGGTACGTCTCCTTGGACGAGTGATCAGCTCGTAGCAAGGCCTGTACCTAAACATAGGACAACACAAACACAGAAAAAACACATACACGTATCAAACATCTATGTCTTGTTTGGGATTCGAACCCACGATCCCGGTTTTCGAGCGAGCGAAAACAGTTCATGCCTCAGACCGTTCGGCTACCGTGACCGACTCAACTATATTAACGGTCATCAACAGAGGCGATAAAAATCAAGTGATTTAAGGTCCACGTATCCGTGACATGTCAGTTCAGTAACCGTGACATCCGTGACGTCTCAGTGACGGCTATACACACTGTCAGTATCGTTTCAGTAGTTCGAAGTCAATGATTTTCGAGATGACAAAGTTTACGGACATTGAATTGGCAGTGATTGCAATAATTCTGGAAGAAGAGGAAGAGGAAGAGGAACAGCGGGAGGTGAAAAAACGGAAGTGAGTGCAGGAGACGTGGTTGAATAGAGAACGTGATGGAGAATTCGGTACTCTGTATAAGGAACTAATTGATGGTGAGACGAAATTTTTTGGATATTTCAGAATGTCTGAAAATTGTTTTAACATATTGTTGAGTAAAATAGAAGTTAATTTAAAACATCAAGACACCCGCTGGAGAAAGGCTATATCACTGCTAAAACATCTGCTCTCTTTTCTTTTCCTATCGTATTCCAAATATCGGTTTCGAAACTGCTGTCCATTTACTTTGGCTACGATAAATCATAAAGAACAGGAGAAGTGCGAACCAGTTCAATAAGTTATGTAAGTTTTGAGGTTTTCAGTTCAATAAGTTGTTCGTCATTCATTTTTCTTCACCAACTCCACACCATAACGCGTCCGTGAAACAGGAAAAATATCGTTGGCGACGATACACAACGTCACGGAACGGATACGGCCTGATACTGACACCTACAGTGCGGCACTGCGCCAGAGATGAATGGATGCGTCCATCAAGTTCAAAGAAACGATATGAATCATCACTGACACTGATGAAATTCCACGGAAGTGACCGGACGTGGAACTGACAAGTCGCGGATGTGTGTAAATAGACTTCAGAGCGGTGCTTTGAAGATCTGACATAAACTTGACGAAAAAATTTGGAGAAGATATTTAATATGAGATATAGGCCGCGCCATAGCTCAAGCGGTTAGTCGCTGGCTTCCCACCTCGGCGACCAGGGTTCGATCGCCGGGTCTGGTTAAGTGGGATTTGTGGTGGACAAAGTGGCGATGGGGCGGGGTTTCTCCGAGTACTTCGGTTTCCCCTGCCAATCTTCATTCCACCAACTTCTACACCATCATTATCACCCGGGGCAGGCTACAATAGGCCAATCAGTGGCCGCCGTGCCGAGTGGACACAGTTGGACTCCACCCCCCCCACTAAGCGAATTAAATTTTTTTTTAATATGAGAGATGGAATAGCTCAGTCAATATGGTAACTAGCCAACTGACTGAACAACCCGGGAATATGGGTTCGATTAGTAACAGAAGCAAGACATTTTTCTCTCCACCAAAATATTAGAATTGTTTCTTAACAAAGGACTCCGTTAGTTAGGGCTCAGTTACACTTGTCCGAACAGAAACTAAAGCAAGTAAATTAAAGTTCATTACACTCCAAGGTATAGGCCATTTCAATCTTAGGTCTATGTGTTTAGTAGCTCTAGAAGCATTTCATAGAGTAACATGTGTAACCTGAAGGAAACAGATTTCATATTAGCTATGACGTTCCTTTTCTTAAAGTTATCGAGAATGAACTACATATTTGCTTGAAATATTAATCTCCTCTCTCGAAAGCTCATTAAAATATCATAAAAAGTATTCATTCTTCAAACTAAACACAACATTGGTTACATCTAAAGATTTCAAAGAATTATATTAGAAGTGTTTGTGGTTATAAAAATTTTAATTAATTCTAAAGCAGAAGAAATAAAAGAAAATCTAGGAAATTTCTTTTCTTTGAACTCAAAAATAATGATGTATAAACTGAAGCGTTTTATTTTGTAATTTAACACGGTTATGAAGGTGACATTTAGCCCACTCACAAAGTTTAAATGTACGAATCTGAGAGGAGAACATTCACATCTGTTTCGTCCGGATGGAAAAATTAATTTAGAAGACCGTTCCGAGTAACAAGATTTTATAATTTAAAGATGCTTTGCTGTTCCACGGTAACCATGGCCTTTATGTACCTATGAAAAAAGTCAATCCTAATATTAGCAATACAGCAAAACCATATTTTAGATTTGAGGCTTTCACGGCGGTGACTATGAAGAAAGCAGTCTTCTGGGATTTGGCACCGTGTATATGTGGTGTTAACCGACGTTTCAGAGGAACGTATCGCCTCCATATTCAGGGTAGAAGAAAAAATATATGTGTATACACAGCTGTGTATTTTTCCACAGTCTGCTTTTACCGGTTCTCACGGTCTCTTCGCTTGCAGAATTCTTATATTTTTTCTTCTACCCTGAAGATGGAGGCGATACGTTCCTTCGAAACGTCGGTGAACACCACATATACACGGTGCCAAATCCCAGAAGACTGCTTTCTTCAAAACCATATTTTGTTTTCTCTCCACGGTACGAATACTTGTCCATTTTATACCCAACTTCAAGACAGAATACGAAGAAGGCTGGATTACTGGGTTTTTGGATTTTGTCCATAGTTCGGTTTTCTAAAGAAAAGATCGTTTCGGAAACTGAATCTGTCCAGTGATTGATGTTAGCTCTTTTTAAAGGACCAAACAGAGAAGGTGTTTCCCACCCCCTCACCCGAGGACGGAAAAGAATCCAGTTTCCGAAACGTCGTATTTCTGGAGTTCTTTAGAAGCTCGAACTGTGGATAAAGTCAAAGAATCTAGTAATCCCGAGTTTAATTCGCCATCATCAGAACCCCTTAAGGTCTACATGAAGATGGAGGTAACATGTTACTCCGAAACGTTGCCAACAACTTACCAGACTACACGACGTCGCATCCCAGAAATCATCGATCTCCATAGCAATGGCCATAAGGACCTAAGATATGGCGTTTCAAATTATATTCGTGCGGTCTGAGACAATGGGACAAGTACACTGGCTTTATTCTGAGCTCTCCTATGTTCTTGTACGCAACAAGTACATAACAGTAGGTCACATTATAGCCATCTGGGGCGGTTAAGGCTCTTAGTACTTCACATTTATATCCCGTACTTAATAACATACATATGAGAAAGTACAGGGCGGATTCTATATTGTTGTCGGGGTTTCCGTTGCCTATAATTTTCAAACCGGTAAAAGCAATATAAAACTACTTACGGAATATGAAAATTCAAATCATAAGCTTCTATTTGGAGACGCTGTGCTCGCTGAATTGATGTCTGCGATAAAATATAAAATCTTACCTCAAAATAGCGACTGTAAGAGAGAAGGCAATGTGTGTACTTTGGTTTTTCGAAACAAAAACACTAATCAGAATACAAAGTCGGTTTAGAACTCAATATGGAAGAAATTCACCTTCAGATAATGCTATCTGACGTTGGATAATACAATTTCAAGGTGTCTCTACCTTGTCGTGGTGGTGGAGCTTGCGTGACTGTGACCTGGAGAGCTATTCCGGCGGTAGTTTAACTACTGGTAGGGTCACCCATACCGGAAAGGTCAAAGGGTAGAGTCCAGCCTAAGAGAGATACCCTGGTTCTCGAGGTTCGGGGTTGGGCTTGAGGCTAACAACCTCATCCTATAAAAAGAATATTGTTCAGAATCCTAACAACCAACCTTGGGTCATCATGTGTGGGTCCATTCCTATGGCAGCCTGCATTGCTTGTAGAGGAGGCCAAAGCTGTTGCGCCGAGTGGTAGGTAGTAGGTAGGTAGGTAATGTTAATGCAATCGAAACAGTTACACCGCAATTGCTGGAGAACACTTGGAGGGAAATTCAATACCGCTTGGATACCTTACGCGAAAAGAAAGGAGCATGTTGAAGTTCTTTAGCAATCTGCATTATTGATTCTATAACTTATGAAATTTTTTAGATTTTTTTTTTTTATATTTCATACGAATTTTGTTTTGTTTTTTCCTCTCTGAAATTTACAGGCCACGAAAAATCCTGACAATAATTTAGAATCACTCTGTACATTGATGGCGGAAAACTCAACCTCGAGAATTTGACTGATTTGCAGGTTTTCAGGACATTTAAACGAGAAATAGGGGCTTAGAGAATTCAGATTACCTGGCGGTATGGCTGTGGCCCTCTCTAGAGCCTGAACATTTGGAGGTTTTTATTCACACTCGATATTTAAGGGTATGTCCACCCTAATTCGACACTATGTGGATATGAATATTCTACACTGATATATTGGGTTTTTTGGACTTTATCCATCGTCCTGGTTTTTAAGATAACAAATAAAAACACGACGTTTCGGAAACTGGATCTGTTTTCGTCCACAGGTGAAGGAAAACACCTATTCAGTTGGGTCCGTTAGAAAGAGCTAGCCTCAATCACTGGACAAACCAATGTCACAAAACATGAAGATTATAAACACCTGAGAGTCCATGAGAGCTAATAAGAAAAATATATTTTCCTGTTTTCCTTCACCTGTGGACGAAAACAGATCCAGTTTCCGAAACGTCGTGTTTTTATTTGTTATCTTAAAAACCAGGACGATGGATAAAGTCCAAAAACCCAATATATCAGTGTGTTATACACCATCGTCAGAATCCTATAGTAACTACATAAATATTCTAGGCTTTCAAAAAGGCCCCATATAAACGCACTTTTCTTGAAAAATGAATCTCTAAATATTTCGATTAAATTTTAGCAATTTATGGAAACCGATACCTAAAATAAAACTTCATATATGGTACGTTCAGGAAAAAAAAAACGGTTCTTTCTAGAATCCCAAATATTCATAATTACGCAAAGCGGACACGTCAAATTTTGTACAATCAGCGACCATGAATGATCTATCGAATAGCAATCGATTTAGTTTCCAAGGTAACGTAGTCAAGATCATTCTGTGTGAGAAATTTTGTGTGATATCTTATACAGATTTATTTACTACAAGTTTCATATGTTTATTGAACATTTTGACATACCCAAAGACATCAGCAAATAAGCCTTACTGACTTACATTCAAACGGGGGAATTCGAGGTATTTCTATCCTCCTGGCCAAAGTAGAGAGGAGACGAATTTCATTGGTTAGGTTGGACAGACATTCCCTTCGTTCTTTGTGGTTACCAAGCAAGATGCAAGGAGTTGCATAGCAGACAGATTGACAGCTTTTGAAAGAGCTGAGAGACACGCTTTTCGTATGATATTGTCATGTATGAAGGATTAGCGTGACTAAAATAAATGTTAGTTCTGAATTTCATGATTGGGTTCATTGAACACTTCTTCAGAATTACAATTAACTAAAGCGCAATCGCCTATCTTCACAATTCACTAAGGACACGCTCCATTCTCGTCCTTGTGCTCTCAACTACTCAGCTACGACAGCCCTGCAAACGACCTTCGTTATCTCCTATAAAACTTCGGCACGGACCACGAGCAGAAAACACACCCTCTCTATTGTTGCGTGTTATTCTGTTAGGGTTCCCACGTGATCGCTACTTAGCCAATGTTGTGCCTCAAATGGGGTCAATGACTGTACTCACCACTATTGGGCATCTGTGGATATCTCTTACTCCGCCCAGTGAGGCAATACTGGCCTAAAGGAATCCATATAAACGCAATATCTTAAAACAATAAAAAACAAATATATAATTAAAACAGCAATTGCATGCGTAAAACCTATTAACACACACTCTCTGACTACACGCCCTGCACGAACTTCTTACAATTTTCTACTTATAGTCGACTACATCACCCAAACCAATTTTAAGATGCTAAAAATGATGAAAAATGACGCCATCACAGTTTCTTCACACAGGCTGTACCATAGACTTATTTTCCAGTTCGACCGTCCAGAACAACTGCTCGAGTCAAATGCCCCAAACGGCTTCTACCTCCATCTTCCCAAATTCAGCATTCTCGCAACGCATGAGAATGCTGCTTGTTCAAAACCCTGACGTGGCAAGTTGACCTGATGTACGAAGCGAGACTTGACCGTGTCATTCAACCGATTCGTAAGCAATCTTTAATATATACCATATGAACGACTCACAAAAAATACGAGGCGTCAGCCGCGGTTCTGGCTCCTCGCCTTCCGGTCAGTCATAGGGCGATTAACCTATGGATACAATTTGACAAAACTTATATTTAATATATAATAAAATTGGAACAATATCGCCCCCTCGTTAAATAAAATCCGCCCTTTTATGTGCAGGGCACAGCACCTGTCCATTGGCCCGCTGACTGCTACCTAGCAATAGAAAACACTATTCCTTTTGTTGCGTGCGCGTATTTCGGACGTGGCCTAGAGACGCAAAGTCCTTCTATTGTTGCGTCCACGTTGTGCGTCGCAGGATGTTTACCTATTCGTTCCCTAGCAACGCTTTGAGCAAATCCGTAACATTATAAAACTAGAACGGTCGCAGAATGTTAACCAGCAATAAATTATTTGTGCAAGGGACGTGCATGGGTTTTAGAGTATTCTGTAAGTGCAATCGCTAGCGCAGTCTTCCTTTTATTCAAACGATTTCATCAACGATGCAGTCAATTACGTGTATATAGCACTGCTGCTTCGTATTTTGGAGATCCAAGGTTCAAATCTCGGTCCGGAGACGACTTATCCTGGCTGAATTCTTCGTGATTTTCTTCTGCCAACAGATTTTATTTCATTCTTTCACCTTAAATTTATTTCTTCAAGAATATGTCTTATAAATTCAAATTACGCTGTCAGATCTCCCGAGTTCTTGAAAGTGGAACGAATTATGACAACAAATATCTTAAGGCGTAGCTGTTTATGGTTTGCATTAGAAGCTTCGTAGTACATTCTTTGATCCATGAAAAGGGTTATTTGTTGTCAGACAGTCTCAAGCTTATAAACCTAATAATATTTTTGTTCAGTCTTCAGTTCAGTTTTATAACAATAGAGTATCGTGGTTGTAAAGCAAGTATAACATATCTTGTCGTCAAATCTAATTAGAACGAACAGGAAAAGGAGGAATAGATGAGCAGGTCATGTAGCACGCATGAGAGAGAGGAGGAATGAATATAGGATATTTTTGGAAATCCAGAATGAAATAGACCACAGAGAACACTCAGACGACGGTGGGAGGATAACATTAAAATTGATCTTTGAGAAATAGGATGAGGTGGTATGGACTGCATTCATCCGGCTCGGGATAGGGACCAGTGCCTGGTTCTTTTGAATAGGATAAAGAAACTTCGAGTTCCATAAAATATTTTGAAAATCTTGAGTAGCTATGTGAAGGCGGCTGTTGATTTCCCGAGGACATGGCTCTGTGGAATTCGTGAAGTATAGTTTACCTGTACGTATCTTACAAGAAATTTAAGAAAGGTATTAAAAAAAACAATATTACTTTATTGAATAATCTAAAAGGTTTATTTATTAAGTTCGGAATATTGCATGTTTCCAGCGTAGCATTCATCTGAAGCTGATGATACTTTTACTGAAAACGTCAAGTGTCTCTCGGTGGTGTTCTTGTATGAATCCACTAGTTCAGTCAACAGATAAATGATCTCCCCACAGGTCTCAATTTGTTTAAGCTTTAAACGTTATTTCTTGTTATTCTGACAATAATTTGGTACTTTTTCTTATAATAATTTTGTTGTATTTATTATCATTACTACAGGACGGACTGTTATTAGTGTTAGTGTGGTTTTTGATGTTATTAGACAAACAATTATTTTTATTGCTAGTGGGGTGAGACTAAGTCCCTTGTACTGCGGCCACTTCTGGCCTATTGTACCAGCCCCAGATGATAGGTGAGGGTGATTGTGGAGCAATTGGTGGAACGAAGACTGACAGGGGAGACCGAAGTACTCGGAGAAAACCTGCCCCAGTGCCACTTTGTCCACCACAAATCCCACTTGACCAGACCCAGGATCAAACCCGGGCCGCCGCAGTGGGAATCCAGCGACTAACCGCTTCAGANGATCGAACCCGGGCCGCCGCAGTGGGAATCCAGCGACTAACCGCTTCAGCTATGGAGCGGCCTTAGACAAACAATTAACACTTGTACACATTACCACAAATGTCTCATTCTGTAACATATACTTGTAAAGCACAGATGACACGCCTGACAAAGTCAAAATACTGCTCCGCTTCACGGACACGTCAGAGAAGTTGCCGACCCGATATGCTTGAAGCAATTTTCTTTTTGTATCAAATTTCATAGAAAACATTCATAGTGACTGAACAATGTTGCCACATGTTCTCAGTCTGTGCACATGCTGGGGTCATTAATTTGAAATTCCTCTCACGAAGAAGCTGTTTGCCAAACCTTTCGTGTGTTTCCTTGTGAAGCTTATCCGTTATCCATGGAATCCCGGCGGAACAGACCGAAGGGTCGGCATCCTATAGACCGCAAAAATATTTTCGTAACACAACACACACAAACAGCTGTTAGTGCCACGTGCCCTGCCTCTCTCATTACCCTTAATTTTATAACCGTAGTAGTCCGCACACAGACTGACAGTATTTGAGAACAGGGTGTTGAGAATATTTGGACAGAAGAGAGATGAATTAATATGTTGGAGAAAACTGCATAATGGGGAGTTTCATGACTTGTACTCTTCTCAAAGTAAAATTAGAATGATCAAGTCAAGGAGGATGAGGTGAGCAGGGCATATAGCACGAATAGGGGAGAAGAGGAATGCATAGAGGATATTGGTGAGATATCCAGAATGAAAGAACTACAAAGGAGACCAATATTAAGTGGGTGGATAATATTAAAATGGATCTCAGAGAGATATGAATGGGTTGTATGTATTGGGATCGATCTGGCTCAGGAGAGGGACCAGTGGAGGATTCATATGAACACTGCACTGAACTATTGGGTCCCATAAAGTGTAGAGAAATTACTGAGTAGCTGAGTGACTGGTGGTTTCTCAGGAAGGACTCAACTTCATTGATTTATTCAGTAGTCCTTCCGATGCCTAGGTCGCCCTAAGGGCGGCATAAGTCCCCAAGGGCATCTACATAAGTCCGAGACCATATGACTAACACTTCTTAAAGGGCTATTATTTGCGTTGACAGCTCTTATCCCCACAGCCAAACCTTCAAGATGGAAGACTACCTCTTGTCAGTGGTTGTTTATTTAATATTCTTTGCAGCTATGTTCCATTTTAGAAGCCGTTCCTCCGTACCGTCGCATTTATTCTGATTGGCTCTGTCTCAGATTCTCATTATTCTTCAGGTTGCAAATGCATTTAGTTCTTTAGGGCATAAAGGCTATATATCCACGATTAAACTCAATATCAGAATAAATCTCTGCCATTCTCTCTCCTGTACCAACTGTTCACGTTTCTCTATTCTACAAACTGTGGAAACAGACGCTATCTGAGAATGCGTCGCGCAGTGGTGACGTGCTACCCGCTGAACATGGGTGTGGAACTCTACACCAAATTTCACTCAAGCCTCTGAATAATTTAGGATGAATGCCAGTATGTGAGTAGACGTATACATGCTTCTACATCAATGGCTACGTGCGTGGGAAACAAAACTAAAAAACAGACGTATGAAGAGTACCTTTAATTAATTTATTCGCTTAGTGGGGGGTGGAGCCCCACTGGGTCCACTCGGCACGGCGGCCGCTGATTGGCCTATTGTAGTCTGCCCCGCGTATTTATGATGGTGAAGAATTTGATGGAATGAAGATTGGCAGGGGAAACCGAAGTACTGGGAGAAAACCCGCCTCATTGCCACTTTGTCCATTACAAATCCCACTTGACCAGACCCGGAATCGAACCGGGGCCTCCGCGGTGGGAAGCCAGAGATTAACCGCTTGAGCTATGGCGCGGCCTAAGAGTACCTTCCTTACATACACTAAATTCTATTTATATTATTATATTTAAGCATCCTGTTGCACTCCATACGATAAATGATATNAAACTCCGTCTCAAGTGCAAACAATATATTTTGTGTCTTTGATCTTGCTCCCTACACCATATGTTTCGGCCTCAGACGGCCATCATCAGGTGTATAACACTCACGTCGCTGTCACACTGCACCCAGTTCAAAATTTAACATCTAAAACACTCTCCCTGTCATTATCAACTTCTACTTCGTTGATAGCTGTCCACCCGTAGATTACTTCACACACGTTAATTTTGAGTTTATTGTAATAGCACCATAATAAAATCTTTAGTTCTAATTTTAAACCTTTAAATTCTTGTCCAAATTTTAAAATTTTAAAATTGTTAGGGTTATTCGCCCTGTGTTTGGAGTGCTGCAGCGGCTAGTTCTTGTTTCCACACTGTATAGGTGTTATCCTGTGTAGTCTTTCTGTGTGCGTGCCGCTGCTATTCTCTATTCACGAGAAACTTTGACAAAAAACATCTAGTTTCTTTTATAAATAGGGAGTCGCTATATTTTGGCTTGTAAAGGTAAGTCCAAGGAGCAGACAATTTCTTCGGGCTCTAACAGTCACTCAGCTGGTCAAAATATTCCCCGACTTTCATGGAACAAGAAATTTAATTCGCTTGTTCTAAACAGCCTACAAGAAAAATATATATGAAATCTGCAAGCAAAGAGACCGTGAGAACCGGTAAAAGCAGACTGTGGAAAAATACACAGCTATATATACACATATATTTTTTCTTCTACCCTGAAGATGGAGGCGATACGTTCCTCCGAAACGTCGGTTAACACCACATATACACGGTGCCAAATCCCAGAAGACTGCTTTCTTCAACTGATGTACTGTCTCATCGTACTCCCATTTTTTCTCCAATATTTCACGAATACAAAAGATCTGATCTGTAGTTGACCTGTTACGTCGAAATCCACACTGATGATCCTCAATAATTTCATCTATATATGGACATAACTTTGAGAGGAGAATATTGGATAAAATTTGGATAAAGTTGATAGCAGTGATATCCCCCGATAATTACTATAGTCAGTTTTATAACCCTTCTTGTGAACTGGTACAATAATAGACTCCTTCCACTGATCAGGCAATTTTTCCTTATGCCAAATAGAAGTAATTAGCTTATGGATCTTAGAACGTAATATTTCGCCTCCTGCTTCAATAAGTGCTGCCGGAATTTCATCGCTACCTACCGATTTATACCTCGGTAATTTTTGTCATTAAATATAATTAGATTAAACAGGTAATTGAAAATCGGATTGGCGGAAATGTGGCTAAGTTGAGTGGGGGTCGATAAGGAAAACATCGATAATTTTTAAGGGATTCTGATTGGAAGAGATCTGTTTGGGACTATGGTCGTAGATGTGAGGTAAATATTATTATAGAAATAAGATGTGAATGCGTTTATTGTATTATTCCGGACCCTGAGACGAGCTCTTGCGAACATGGTAACGAACACTCGGGTTTCATAAAGCATAAAAAGAAAAGGATTCATTGATCACTGCTCTTTGAAGTTGAAAGAGGCAGGCAGGCCATGTAACAATGATGCTGAAAGACAGGTATTTCAGAAGGCGAGTGCTCCTTTCCAAGGCCACCCCTACGGATAATAACCTCCTCAGATAGCAGCATCTGATAGCGTTACATCACACCGCAGCTCTCTACGTGTTTGGGGTCACACAGTACTTGGCACATTGCTAATGTCGCTAACCGGCCGGCGAGGTTGCTCGAGAGAAAGGAAGCCAAACAAAACAACCTTTCGCACGGTCACCTAGCACAGACCATCTATACTGAAGGAAGGATAATTATGATTTAAAAACTATACTTTCAATGCAAATATGTGTTCACGCAACACTAATTACAACAATAGGCCTGTTTTTAATTTGTTTCAATTACGTCGGTGTTAAAGAACGCTATGAACATGAAACATGAATGACTAGGTCTATTATTCTGTAACCTGGATTCGTCTTTCCGGTTATAGAACATTACTACAAATATATTTAATTTATTTTTATTTTATATAAAAATGTCAGGAAGTCAAACGATTGGACGATTGGCCTATAGTGTCTAAATATAGGATGATTATAATTAATAAATTCTGAAGTGTATAAGACGAATCAGGCATGTCGTAAGTTACTGTCCTGTCGTCTGCCTGCAGGAAAGAAAAACAAGAAAGATCCTCCTTCAGGATAGCCCGTGATCCCATCGAGATTTCAGCTAGTACCTCTCGAATGAAAGTCTAAAATGTTTCAATTTTTTCTAGTATTTGTCACCGACTCGATATTTGCATATTTTTTGTCAACACATCTTCAAGAACAGTGTGATTAATGTTATAAATTTGACATTTGCTGATCATGTATTAAAACAGGAAGTTATGAATTAAAATTTAGCTTCTAAATTTTTAACAACTACAAATTTGTATCTCGGAATTTTGTATCAGTCATCACAGATAATTAGATATCTAGTACTGCTACTAATGAGGCTACTCTGTAGCATGGTTGAGGCACTACACTGCAAGCCGGAAGGTCGTGGTTTCCATTCCCGATGAAGTCATTGATTTTTTCAATTGATCTAATATTTGCAGCAGCACTATGGCCTTGGTGTCGACTTAGCCTCTAAGAGAAAAGAGTGGCATGAATATTCTTGAGGGTAAAGGACGGCCGGCGCTTAAGGCTGACTACCAGACCACCATCTATGAGCCTACTGCCT
This sequence comes from Cryptotermes secundus, assembly GCF_002891405.2. Taxonomy (NCBI): domain Eukaryota; kingdom Metazoa; phylum Arthropoda; class Insecta; order Blattodea; family Kalotermitidae; genus Cryptotermes; species Cryptotermes secundus. The sequence continues at coordinate 467,367 of NW_019732005.1, read as the reverse complement.
AGTAAAAGTGGGAGCCTCATGGATATCCACGCCCTGTTACAGGGATAACTTTTTTACTCCTATTAATGTCTTTACAGCCCAGTTTGGGCCCCTAGCCGCTTTTTTTTTCTTAATCTTATATATAGTCGGTAGGACTACTTGGACAAGGGATCAGCCCGTTGCAAGGCCTTACCTACGCAGATTAAAAGTCTCGAGTGGCATTCGACTCCATTACCCCAGTGTTTCAGCGGGCGAAGAAATGTAAAGCCTTAAACCGCTCGGCCACTGTCACCGGAAATTTTATATCTAAAGTTTATAAATACTGGAGTGAAGTAAAATGAAGCTTCGCATTCCACAAAAAGCAATGTATTCATGGACTAGTATCAGATTATCCAGAAGGATTATTCTCCGCAGTGAATGTGAATTATAAACGTGGACGTATAACCAGGTAATGTCAAATGTAAAGTTGTATTACATTGTTTCGTCTTAATGTAATGTTGCCTTTTGTACTGTTAACTATTCTCTCAGCAACGCTCAACAAATTCAAGGTAAACATTCAAGAACAGAGCTTATAAATTTAAATTAACCGTTAAATGACTGCCGTGTCATAGCTCAAGCGGTTAGTCGCTGGCTTCACACCGCGGTGGTCCTGGTTCGATCCCGGGTCTGGTCAAGTGGGATTTGTGGTGGACAAAGTGGCGATGGGGCGGGTTTTCTCCGAGTATTTCGGTTTCCCCTGCCATTCTTCATTCCACCAAATTCTCCATCATCATAATCACCCTGGGCAGGCCAATCAGTGACCGCCTTGCCGAGTGGACACAGTTGGACTCCACCCCCCAGTAAGTGAACTCTTAAATGACGAATTAAAAACCTGTGAATTCCATTGGGTGCATTTATTTATTTTCATTCCATATATAAGCAATTGAAGCTCTGAATCATGTTTTCTGTTTCATAAATAATATTTCATCCAAAATTCATAGAACATCGAGTAAAACAATTGAAAATCATGTAATCGGATGAAATTGTATGGGAAATATAAACGAGCGATATGGGTATTGTGGTTGAGGTAAACGAGAAATTAGTTCTGAGGCTGTCAAGGCAGGTAACATAATTGAAAATTTAAATTTGAACATTCCGGCTGAGTTTGGCATCTATGTTCAATATCCTAGAAGTCTCAGGTTCAAAATTCTGCTCCGTGATAAGCTAGACTGACGAGTCCTTCCTTAAGCATCCTTTGGAAACTAAGTGACTCACTTTTTCTTCGGTTATACGATCCTGTATGAATGTTTGCATCTTTAAGACTTATTCAAATTCTTACCTAGTATTTGCATGTCCTTCACCTCTTCAATTTCAGCTATCGTCAACAATTATGTCTCTTATAGCAATCTCAATATTCTTTTTCTTGATTTTCTCCATCTTAAATTTCGATTCTGAATAAACAGAGAATATTCCAAGTAACTCATTGTCTTTATGATATTTAATTAGTCGTTTCCTCAAAATCATCCTGTGGCATTCATCGTTAGATTCATAATATAATATATATTTGTTTTCTGAGATAAGTTTGTTAACTACATTACAAATTCCCAGCCTGGAGGACCAGGGGCTTCTCTTCATCCAGTCCGCACCTTCCACCTGTCTAGCTTCAGCTTAAGCCTCCGTTGGCGTTGCTGTCCAAATGATTAGGGAATGCAAATTTTCCCATCAAGTTAATTTAACATCCCAATGGGAAGAATAATTAGTTGTCACCTAATTTAGTTCACCTCAGTAGAGTCCGTAGAAGCTGATAACCAGTCATTTGCACATGAAATTCTCCGTCTGTTGTGACTGCAGAATTTCTTTGCCGTTTTCACAATTGTTGTCCAAGAGACTGGAAACCCTGTGCACGGAATTCAGTCAATTCTTTTTGCGTTACACAAGCAGAGCGTTTCATGCAAACATCTTCTTCTTCCTTTAACTGTGAACGTGTTAATGGCTCTTCTTTCTTTTCATCATTAATCTAGATTATGTACAGATCAATGACGACACGTCTGTGTCCATTAATTTGTCTTCGTGTAACACCGCAGTTGTAGAACCTGTATACTAGCTAATCGATTACTGTAGAATATTCCAAGCTTGTAGACAGATTGTCTCTCTTCAGTTCCAGCAAATATTTACTGTCCCATTAAATAAACTCCGTCCAGCTGCCCCTCCCGGAAATTAAATGGCCCGTCCGATAAAGGTTAAAATGCAACATACTTACTTTTCATTAGCTGCAAGTAAAATATATATTTCCTGTAAAACCACATAATTATTTTCAAAGTTGTTTAGTTTTGCCCTCGCGCCCAGAATCTGTTATTGTCTTGTTCCTTGGGTATTGGTTTTAATAAAGAAGAGTTCTGAGAACATATGACTAGTTTAAACTCTTCTTAGCTCAAGCGATTGAGCCCCGACTTTTATGATACGTAGCGCAGACTCACTAGGAGTCCCCACCGCGGCATATCGTCATGGGACCAGGGCCAACAGAAATGCAAGACGACCCTTTCGCCAGTCATTATGATTGCTGTCTGTGTATGGCCTACCTTCGCTGTTCGTATAGTAGTCATTGGACTTCTCTACGCAGACAGAAGCTGCCGAGATGGAGAGACACGTAAGTGACTCAGTGTATTCCAGAATCTCATCAAGAGTCCAGAAAGGGTTAGTTGTCGAGTACTCAAAGGACGGCTGAGAGGGCCGGCCGTAATGTAGCGTGAACCTGTTTTCTTCAGGTAGAGATCAGTTGCTCGAAGTTTCACGATTTTATCCCATGCTGGATGCAGAACTACCTCCGAAACATTGTGTTTAACAAAAGAAGAGATGGGAAATGTTTACTTTGCGTGCAAATTGCGAGTTTCAATAGAATGACACCTCAGTATCTGAGCTGTTTTGAGTCTCTTCTCTTTTCAACATTACAAAGGGATCTAGCGATTTCTCAGCCCCCTCCTAATGCTCATTGGAAGTAGGAACTATGGCAGTATAACGAGGCCCACAGGCGTCGAATTGGCCTGTTCAAATTAATTACCATTGAACTGCTCTCTAGAGAATGAAGGAAATTATGAAAATACTTCGGTAATTGTAAACTTGCCTCTAGAGGCCGCGCCATAGCTCAAGCAGTTAGTCGCTGGCTTCTCACCGCGGCGGCCAGGGCTCGATCCCGGGTCTGGTCAAGTGGGATTTGTGGTGGACAAAGTGGCAATGGGGCGAGTTTTCTCCTAGTACTTTGGTTTCCCCTGCCAATATTCATTCCGCGAAATTCTCCGTCATCATAATCACCACGGGCAGGTACTATAGGGCAATAAGTGGCCGCCGTGCTGAGTAGACCCAGTTGGACTCCACCCCCCACTAAGAGAATTATAAAAAACTCTATTTTATAGCCTCGAATGACAGAATGATAATAAATAAAGATTTTGAAAAGAAGCAGCCATGACGTCATTGAGGTATTATCCAGGCATTTACATGGGGATACTGAGAAAAATAATAAAAGTATCTCAAGATAATAGATGTTCCTAAAGCTATTTGAAACGGAGAAATCGCCGATACAAGTTAGACACTTTAACTTTGAGCCAACTTATTCTGTTTAGACGAATTGATAGGAATTACTAACATGAATGATAAAATATTATTAAAAGAATTTCAACTGATCGTGATAACATGGCTACTTGTATTTGTACTTGTACAGAGCCAGTAAATGAACCAGGCACAGTGTTGTAACTGATTGTGAAATTAAAACTGATATTTTAAATTGTGTAATTATTCTTATATACGAAATCAGTGTCCAATATATCACTTACGAACCAGAACCTGTATTTTAATCAATCGTATGTCACAAAATAATTCAAGTCTGTAAAAGTAGGCGCTTCCACATGCGCCGAGAGACTGGCCGTTACAGTTTGCTTCAAGACAGAGGCATGCACTAGGCTGGCGACCTAAATAAGGCTTACATTCATATGAAGTGCTTGTGGAACAAACACAATAGCTCCAGGCCATACATTCCTTCATGTTACACAATATAGAGCAGTTTCAGACACAGGAACATGATGTATCGGACACTAATATCAGTGTCTGTACACAAGTTTTAGTGTTAGTGCTGTTGAGGCGTAAAATATGTAATTGTAACCACTGTATATATTTCAAGTACATGGATTTTAAGTTGGACATTTTGCACAATCTTGAACGTTTCTCGAAAAAGAGAAAAGAAACTGACCAGGAGGCCAGTTAGAAAGACCCAGTCTTTGTTACTAAAACTATGAAATATGAAATATATCAGAGGCAACATAATATTCGCATAATGAATCAACCAGTAGGTACCGGAGGCGCTTTCCCGGGGATTAGGCTTTCGGTGTGTGCAGCTAATCACTCGCCTCTATCTAGAGCAATGGTCAAGAATTAATGGAGCTATCCTCCGCTCATCCATTCGTCTTCATGGAGTCGTTCTTAATTAATTAAGCACAGGGCAAATTTTGCCTTACCTTTACCTTTTATAATGAATCGGCCATAGTCACAAACGTTTATAGAACTACTATAAACCTCAAAGAAGCATTATGGAATAGTGGCTATCTTAAGAAAGTAATAGTCATCCGGTCAACCAAGAAATTCCAGATTTTCAATAAACCCCTAGTTTCATTACCGTCTTCACAAAAGTCCACCAGTAGATCCTATTATGAATCGCTAATCCAGTCCACGGTCTCATAAAATATTTCTTTAAGGTCGATGTTATGGCCGCGCCACAGCTCAAGCGGTTAGTCGTTGACTTCCCACCGCGGTGGCCCGGGTTCGATCCCGGGTCTGGTCAAGTGGGATTTGTGGTGGACAAAGTGGCGCTTGGGCAGGTTTTCTCCGAGTACTTCAGTTTCCCCTGCCAATCTTCATTCCACCAATTGCTCCACAATCACCCTCACCTATCATCTGGGGCTGGTACAATAGGCCAGAAGTGGCCGCAGTACAAGGGACTTAGTCCCACCCCACTAGCAATAAAAAGAAGATCGATATTACTGTTATTACTTATATTATTCTGAAAAAATAAAACCGGCTTATGAAATCGCCATGCTGTCTGTGTATCCCCTATATCAACTTTTGATTAGCTGAACCAATATTTATCAAATATGATATGCATATCAGAGGATTTGAGCTCATCTCAACGACGTACTTCATAAACCCCTCACACCAGTCTCATCGCTTATGTGTTCCCCAATCATTGTTAAGCAACGAGTCGGTAAAACATCACCGCGTCAACGGAAAAGCACGCAACGATAGAATTGTTGGGTGCATCGTTTTCTATGCAGTCCTATCATATCAAAGGAAAGTAGACCATTAGTTCTTCCCAGAACTTCTTGCTTTAGGAAGGAAAGGATATGTAATCGAATTGACTTCGACTCGAAACCCAGCAGGGAGAAGTAGAACTAACAAAATTTCCCGGGCGGTCCCTCCAGAAGAAACGTTTTTCTCTACAAATTCTTCTACGACGCTTTGTTTGGGAGGAACAGGGTAGGACGAGCATGTAGACAGACAGACGGATGATCCTTTCGCTGTGATACATATGTGAATCAGGAGGAGTGCTGTTTCGCTGTATGGTCACCGCGTTCTGTTGCAAGGAAGAATGAGGAACTCTCGAAGAGGTGACCTGACTCCTATTTGAGATGCAGGGTGGGGAGTACAGCTATGCTAACCTGCTTGCCATTCTATTACAGCTTCATACTTCCCACGCTTCGTGTATAACATATAACAGACTTGTTGACTTTACAGAAAACATGCCAAGGAGTTGCTAAAATTAGTTTTACACCCACCCTTTTGTCTCTTTGACAACATATCATCTCCGTATTACGATGGTTTCAGACACAAACTTGCTTCCTGGGGACTCTTCTTTCTCCTGCTATGTCCCGCTGTCTAGTCACAGAATTTACAATTCCCATTTTTCTGCTTAAATATGTTGATTCTTACAGCTAGAACCGTGAGTCTGGGTGTTTAGATGCCTCCATACACGGCTTTGCGCTCCGGGAGACGCAGGTTCTTCGTATATAAGTCAAATGAGTCGTACATTAAGTACTACGACAGGCAGCCTAGTGTTAAACTCCACTAAGAGAACGCTCTAACGTTACAATGGGCATAACAAGAGTTCCAGTTGAAACAGACAAGCTATACCTATTGCTCGCAATACTATACATTAATATTAGCATGTGACATTCGGATCGATTTGAGGCGTTATCCAAGAACTTTATTTATATAATATAATTTACTAATTATGATCATTTTGGGACATAAGCATCCTCAAGTTTGGTCCAAAACGGAAAGAGGCTGTTAGATGTGGACGTAGATGGAAGGATAAAAGAATGATACGAAACAGGGTCTAAGGATGTTTATTTGACTAATTTGACTCCGGATAAATTCCACTGATGGGCTTCTGTGTACATGGTAATGAATCTTTCGACATAATTTATTGATTGGTCGATCGATAATCGCATCATGAAGAAGGAATCTCCTCTAAGAAGTTTGTGATACAATGAAAACAGAAAGATGAACAAAGTTTACAAACATTTACATTACAATTTACATTTAAATGATTAGACTACATCTACTTGCAGAAGATTATTTTTTTAACATGCCACAGACATTGAATTCTGTTTCATTTTATCAGATTAATAATATTTGTTGAAAATTAGAATTGTCCCTGAGCTTAATCAAGCACTATACCACGAAGATATATGGGGCAAATGGGCGTAAAACTCCACCATTTTTTACCTCGGCACTAGACGAAGGCGAGTTGACACCTTTATTTCCCGACTGTTCTATCTCTGCGGAAAGCAGCCACGGTATCCATTGTACAGGAGGGTGGGTGGTACCCAGAGCCGGTCTGGACGCTGTGAAGTAGAGAAAGACCTCTCCCCTTTCCTCGAATCGAACTCCGGCCGTCCACGTCTTACTTTATCGTTATACCGACTGAGCTGTCTCTGCTCCTAATGACATTTGGTGAAGAGTATGCATATTACATAGCTCCCCAAATTTTGTAACTTTATGTATATTTTGATAAATGAACTCCATTTCTTGTAGAAGCGTCAACATTTCACACTGATATCACTGCCAGCCGTGGAAGAAGCTTGTACTATCTACACAAGTCACGTGACTATAAGGTCATTTAGAAACACGTGCTGTTCTTTGTGAGTTGAACTTCGCCTTTGAACATTCACGTTCTGTCCACGTAAGGCCTTCAGTAATTACATTATCAGGCTTGAAATTCATATCACATCTGATTTATACAAACGATATCCATAGGAAGGCACGTAGGCTCATTTTAATTGGATTTCATCCGCCTGTCGCTTCGTCTTCCTTCCGACAAACTCACCTCAGTTTCAGATCCTTATACCGTGTGTCTCGGGAAGTGCGTAACAACAATAGGTCTTATATTATCGGTGGCAGTAACAATTGCAAGCACCGGGATATATATATTGACAAGACCAGCTAAAAAATGATCGTATCGTTGCTAATTTACGGAGTTTGCTAGCCTCGCCATGTAGGCTGAGATGTTGAGCGGAAAATGTGTGTCGCATACTCTTCTCAGAAATTCTGTACTGAGATAATACGATCCGAAAGGTAAATACAAAAGAACTTTGGTTACCCGAATTACCAATAATACGTATCAACACAACAAAGGAATGCGTCTGCTGAAGAAACCTCATTGTTGAACTTTTTCAAATCAAGTGTTTGATAATTTTAATTTAGAATTATATTAATTAATTTTTCATGTTTCACCTGTTTTAAGAGCCTTTCAGTTTTCGTGGTTATAGCAATGCAGTACGGTATACAGTGTCCTGATGGAAGGTATCCAAAATAGAGAATTTGTATCTCGGGAACTAATTGTCACACAGGTATCCGGTATATATCATCAGATTTTTTATTTCCAACTTATGCGCATGCGCCATCTAGTGACATTCGGCAAACTCAGTAACGATGCGTGTTGGGGCTAGCAGAGTTGCAAACCTTTACGGCGGCCCAGCTTCGTTGTAGAACGTAATTTGGACGTAAACCTCCTATATGGAAAGCATTCTGTTCTGGGACAACAGATAGTCTGTTACGTATAAAAAATTCCTGGAAAGCACGGACCTCTGAAGAAAATACCAATCGGATTAGAGAAGCATTCCAGCGAATTTCGCGCAAAACAATTCGTGCTGCTAGCTTGCAGTTACGTACAAATTGCACGTTCACAGAAAAAGTTGTGCCTATAAGCGTACAAGATTAAAATGATTTATGCACTAAAACCGAGTGAAGAAGTAGCAAGCACAAACCGCGCTGTGGACGTGCTAGAAAGCACTGGCTCGCCACCCGAATTCCTCGGCCAAGTGTGCTTCTCGGACGAGGTGAGGTTCCATGTTAATGCAGCTGTGAACAGGTACAACTTCAGGATTTGGGGCAGTCAAAATCCACATGTCACATGTGAGTTGGAGGGAGGTAGCCCCAAATTGAATGTGTGGGCTGGCTTAATTCATGACAAGTTGACTGGACCGTTTTTCTTCCCGGAAAAACTGTGACCTTACATTCTTACTTGGACATGCTGGAGCTGTATGCGCTATCCCAATTAACACCTCAAACTATCCGCTACATATCTCCCACCTTGTTGTGAATCATCTAGACAGAGAGATGGCTGGGAGATGGATCCGCAGAGGTGGACTAATCGCTTGGCCTCTCAGGTCGCCAGATTTAACCCCATTGAATATTTTCTTGTGGGGTTATGTGAAGAACATTGTCTACCAGGGTAAGATCAACGAGCTTCGACACCTGAAAGCCCGCATATGAGACACTGTGGGTACGGTAACACCAAATATGCTTCAAACAACGTGGAACGAGGTCGAATATCATACGGATAATTGTCATGTCACCAAGGAAGACCACATTTAAATTTATAGAGAAAGTTATATATACAGAAATAACTTAAATATTTTCCCTTTGTAGTGGTGTAACCCATAAATGTGTATAATATATGTTGAGGTAAAATTATTATATTTTAATACCTTTCTTCCGGAGACCCTGTAATAGTGTTTTTTCTGGATAATAATTTAATTTAATTTAATTGTTAAAATTTTTGGTTACACGAATAACCTTCGTCACTAATTAATTCAGATAATCGACGTTCTGCCTTACTGCACGTCCCAAAAGTTTTGCAGCTTTTACACGTGCGCTTGCACACATAGAGCCTACGTTTTTAAATTTATTTACCTAAAATCCACTAGCAGACTCAATAATGAGAACAGAGGAACTATATTCAATAAAATACAGCGCGGAAGGATACAATGAGCTGAATAGTACAGGTCACGCACGCTCCTCTTGCCTTCTAGTTTCGTAATAAATGTAAATATATTAATGATTCTTTCATGTTCAAAACTTGTTCGTAAAGCAGAAGATGAATCATATGCATGTACCGATGTTTTGCATCATAATTAGCTGAGGTATTGTGCACTACAAAGCAGTTCGCGTACAATAATTACTAATTTCTGTGGTTTGTATTTGTTACGTATTCCATTTGTTTGCTGCTATGCAAATAGGGGCGCTGCATGGTTGGGTGAAATCATAAATCAGTTACGGACTAGGTCAGCTGTTTAAAATGGAACCCAACTTGTATAAGAGAAGTGAGTGGTCCGAGTTCAGATCACATCTGGGTATATTGTTATGTTGTAAGGACTTCTTCTTCTTTCTTTCTTTCTTCCTTTCTTTCTTTCTTTCTTTCTTTCTTTCTTTCTTTCTTTC
>NW_019732005.1:432199-457629 GCF_002891405.2 Cryptotermes secundus | reverse complement strand
TTTCTTTCTTTGAAGCATTATGCCCTCTGGCCTGTTCCTTTTTCAACATTAATCTGAAAAATATGAATCTTAAGAGACAGTCGATAGGTTCCCTTGGACGGGGATCAGACTCTTCGAAGGCAACGACTTACATAAGATAACTCACAGCGACAATTGAGACTTAAATCATTGTCTCAAATTGGATTCAAAATCATGGCACCAGTCTTCGAGCGGGAGATGATATTTCGTCAGATTCAGCTCCATGCAGCTAGTCGTAAACAAACGGATATGAACCTCAATAAATTGTTTCTATATCTCACTAAAACCATCGATTTTACTTAATATCATTTTTAATATTATCCCACGATATTCTCTGTTTTCTAAGATGTTTTCCAGTAGACCTCGCCATGGCTCAAGCGGTTAGTCGCTGGCTTCCCACTGTGGCAGCCCGGGTTCGATCCCGGGTCTGGTCAAGTGGGATTTGTGGTGGACAAAGTGGCGCTGGTGCAGGTTTTCTCCGAGTACTTCGGTTTCCCCTGCCAATCTTCATTCCACCAATTGCTCCACAATCACCCTCACCTATCATCTGGGGCTGGTACAATAGGCCAGAAGTGGCTGCAGTACAAGGGACTTAGTCCTTCCCACCACAGTTTTATATTATTTTTTAATCCTAACAATCATATCTGCCGGTCACGGTAGCCGAGCGGTCTAAGGCATGCACTGTCTTCGCTCGCTCGGAAGCCGGGATCGTGCGTTCGAATCCCACTCAGGGCATGGATGTTTGTGTACGTTTTTCTGTGTTTGTCTACAGGTAGAGGCCTTGCGACGAGCTGATCACTCGCCCAAGGAGTCCTACCGTATGTGTAAGATCTAGAAAAACCGAAGTGAACGGAGTTCATGGAGGTAGGCCTAGGCCCACTGGGGCTGTAGTGCCAAGGGGGAAAAAAAAACATATCTACATCATCAACGCGTTGCGGATTGCCTGATGTTTGGAATATGACCTGACCTTTGCGCACTTCTTACATTCCCAGCGACTATCTCGCATTGCCTTCGCGAGAGTTCCAGCACACTGCTTGCGAGATCAGTTTGTATCTTGTCCATGTGGTGTGTAGCAAGCTCGTGTGTTTGTGTCCTGTCTATATATACCTTAGCGTGGCACTGGGCTCCTCTGATGAAGACAGTCCTTACTGACCTGAATGAGCTTCAGATTGGACACTGTATAAGTAAATATAAGCATCACCAGTAAGTGCAAATATGAGTGATTTGTATCATAGCTTCTTTACGTGTAGTGGCACCAAACTGAATCATGACAAGGAAGAATTTTGTACGAACCTGCGCTACTGCATACAATAGAATTTGGTTCATCTACTACTGATTTTCAGACGTGTTGAAGTTAGTTTTGTGCTCCACGGGTGAAGTGTAATGTTTATATATGATTCATATAAAATTTAATTGACTATTTATAAGATGGTCCATAGGATAAAAATATTTTATTCCGGGTAGTGCAAAAATTACATTTTTTTTCGAAACTAGTAAAAATGAGCGAATTTCCCCTTTTCAATGAAACACACAAATTTGTGTACGACAAATTTATGTGCATATAACAAAAATGTATAAACATTTTCTTAATTGGATAGATTGACGGGAAAATATTTTTAACTGTTTACTGGCATAATTCATTCGATGTTGAATGGGACCCATATTTTCTTTAATTACGGCTTAAACCTCTCCTTTCCATTAATATATGGTTAGGTAAAGGTAAAATTGTGCTGGTTACGGTAGCCGAGCGGTCTAAGGCATGTATTGTCTTCGCTCGCTTGGAAACCGGGATCGTGGGTTCGAATCCCACTCAGGGCATGGATGTTTAGTTTGTGTGTGTGCGTTTTTCTGTGTCTGTGTATAGGTAGAGGCCTTGCGACGAGCTGATCACCCGCCCAAGGAGTCCTACCGAATGTGTAAGATCTAGAAAATCTTAAGTGAACGGAGAGTTCATAGAGGTAGGCCTAGGCCCACTGGGGCTGTAGTGCCAAGGGAAAAGAAAAAGTTAAAATAGTGCCTGTGCATAACTGATTAAGCACTACGTCATGAAGGTATATAGGGGAGTGTATGTACAGATTCATATTCTCTTGAACTCGGCACTAGTTGGAGTTGAATGGTTAGCTTCACGACCCGGCCGCTTTACCCCCGGTACCAATTGTGTAGGAGACTGGGCGGACCCCAGAGCCGGTCTGGACCATGTAGGGAAGAGAAAACTCTTCACCCTACCGGGACTCGAACCCCGATCCATCTGTCGTCCAACCCGTAGCCAGTCGCTATACCAACTACGCTATTCCGGATAATTATCTCACATAAAATAAAGGATCGAATCTAAACGCCGAAATCTAACTTAAGAAATTTTTTATATATTTTGTGCTAGATGCGAAATTCTCTCAAGTTCCTTCTGCAGCAGAGCAGAGGTTAAAGGGTCAGCTTCACATTTCAAATATGCTCTCTACCCGTGTATGTGAACACTTGACAGAGACGCAAGGACTGGCTGCTTCCAGAGGAGGGACCATTTCCGGAATTTGCTGTGATCCGAGTAGGTGTTGTTTGGGTGTTGTTGTCTATAGGTTTGACGATCGCACTGGAAGTGTTGATGCCAATATCGTGTGACGTGTGTTCCTCCCACTACAGGGGTAGAGATGCTGGCGGCAGGCTCTTAGATCACTTCCCTCTCTTACGAGGTTCTATGTCGAAATATTCACTTATGCCTCCAAGTGTTTTCTTGTTTTCTGTGTCATTATGGTGTACGAGTATGTATGTAACAATATATAAGAAAAGAAATGTATACACGTATGTCGAATGTATGTGTCCTTTGTGCCAGTTTAACTCAGTATCTTAATGTACAGTTATTGTGTTTCGAACCTACTCGAATTGGGAATTTCACACTACGTGGAAACTTGCTTCCTGTGATTTTTATTTTGTTAGACATTGCCATACCTGAAGAAAGCAGTCTTCTGGGATTTGGCACCGTGTATATGTGGTGTTAACCGACGTTTCGGAGGAACGTATCGCCTCCATCTCCAGGGTAGAAGAAAAAATATAAGAATTCTGCAAGCGAAGAGACCGTGAGAACCGGTAAAAGCGATACGTTCCTCCGAAACGTCGGTTAACACCACATATACACGGTGCCAAATCCCAGAAGACTGCTTTCTTCATAGTCACCGCCGTGAAAGCCTCAAATCTTACATTGCCATACCTGTTTACTATATCTTCATTGTATCGTTCGGATGACTGAAGATATGAAGGAATATAGAAATTTGAAGGAAAATTGTAAACAAGAATTGGCAAACCTTTCTTTCGCATTACTTCAAAGTTGTCCTTATCACTACGGTCCATGTATTTACGGGTATTTAATCTAGTATACATGTAGACATATAAAATTGCAGATTTTATCGGTTAAATGCAAACTTAGGTTAAAGTACTAATTCTCACCTCAGAATATACTCTAAATAAAACAGAATATAAAAGTTTACTAACGAAAAATGTTACGAATAAAAATATATTGTCACGCGTATCAGTGACTAAAGACCGGGTTCGAATTTATAATTGGATTTGTTAACCACCTTTAAGTCATAACTGCAATTAAAGAATACACTATTGCTGACTTACACAATTTACAATTTTCCCACACTAATCTCTTCAGTCTATTTTCACTAGTCTTCACTATTAGTTTCGTGGTAAAGGATTTATAACACAGTAACTATAAAAGTCTCACTGAATCACACACTCCCAATATCATTGTGCTACAGCACATGTAACGTCAAACACCAGGTCTTCTAATTATTCTTCTGGCCACACTGCTGTTCCCTTGGATCTTCGGAACTCAACTGAAGTCAATCTATTACTCACTCCTCCAGCTTATGACTGTCTGTAAGCAACCTACTTTGTCCCCTATAAACCTTCGACACGGACCTACAGAAAACTCATCATGTGGTCGCTATCCACACTTTTGCGACCTCGCCGCTAAAGCGGAAGTGTTTTTACCGAGCCGTGGCCTAGAAACGGGTTGCATTACCCTGTTGTTCCATCGCTGTTCGGCGCTGACGACATAGAAAACACTGCTTCATATATTGTTGCGTGTTGGACCGTGTTTACAGAGTAGTTTCCTGCAAACCCTTTGATTAAATCCGTTTCAATATTTTTTAAAGAAAGAAGGTGCCGTATTGGTGTAAAATTACAGGAAATGCGTAAAAAAACCCATTCTATTAATAAAATGAAAATAGTTCACACTGTATCGAGCTCATCATATTCCAGAAATTAACTTTGGAAACTCTTATGACGTGTTACTAATTTTCTATGCATGTTTCACCGTCCATCAGGGCATAATTATCGATGTATTTCTCAGTCCTGGGGAGGAGCGTACACGAGTAAGTGTATAATTATATAATATAATTTACTGTGTTTTGGACTCATTACACATAAATACATCCAAAACCGTTCCAAATTTCGTGACAATGGCCTATTACTAAAGAGATACCCTTTTTTTACATTGTCCATCCTCTTAATTTTTTATTTAAGAACATGTTTCGGAGCCTGGAATTTGCCTCCAGCCTCAAGTAAGAGACTTGCTCTTTTGGACCCAAGAGAATTTTGTTTTTACCTGAGGATGGAGGCAGAGTCCAGTCTCTGAAACGTCGCTGTAAATTAAAAATACGACGACGGATACATTTCCTGTAATTAATTATTTTAGTTATATACACGTATTCCCAACTTTTAATATAAAATATATGAGTTTTTACATTCATATAATGCACTACTGTCTGATAATACTTGATGTTGCTACAGTTCAGTTAAACGTATCCACAGAATAAAAACTACTTATCTGGATTTAATTCCCTCTGATTACCAGGTTCTGAATGAATTTAGAGCTTCATTATATAGAAGGAAATACGACTCTCTATTTATATCCTGTCTAAAACAATTACGTGATTAAAACGCTATTTAACCATGTTGTGTTAAATAAAATATTATCTGGCTTCAAATATAATGAGTGGATGATTACGCACGGTGACAGGTGGAAGTGGTGTGAAACGGCCGTGGCCAATTCAAGGTATGACCCAGGAAATTACCTGTAATATATGAAGGGAAATCCTGAGATGATCAGGATATAGGATCTCCCAACATGTAGACTGTAATTGGGTGCTTTTCGAAGATAAACTTTAACGTCTCACGGTGATGTATCCAGTTTTTTATCATAGAAGAGAAGGCTATCTGACTGAAGGCAATTGATGACTTATGTTGTTGTGGGATACAATCCTGAAGTCTCTATCTCTCTCTGTCTCTCTCTTTCTCTCTCTCTCCCTCTCACAAACACACACACACACAATTTATTTATATAGAGGAGAACTTGGTATTTTATTTCGTTTGCCAGGATGTGAAACCAGAACTGCAAGTGCTAAATATAATGCGATTTGGCATTGTTTCTTGCAGGATAAAGTAAAAATATGACTAAATCCAGCAGAAAAATTATCAATAAGAATTCAACAGTAGTATATTTAGAAATTAAAATGAATGTATATTAATGTCATTGCTCTTCTATTTGAATAATCCTCTTTACAAATATTTTCTTAATTTCATCCTGTTCCATATGTCTACATGTTTATGTTTTTACCTGGTCTTCATGAGCATGGTACTCGGTGTTTTACTCGTTATGAAAAGGGACTTCTGGTTTCCAGTAACATTTACGGATTAACCCATAATACACTCCCTTCTAAATAATGATTGCATGAGATATAATCTAATAATCTGAGTTTAAAAGCATCGATATGCCCAGTGATTAATAAAAATGTCGTTATTACAAATATGTTAATTTTTCAGTATTAGAGTTAATTTCACCGACCACACANCACAACACGTTTTTATTATTGTCACACTACATGTTTCGACCTCAAGAGGTCATCCTCAGGTGTACATGTAGTGCGACAATAATAAAAACGTATTGTGTGGTCGGTGAAATTAACTCTAATATTGATTACATACACAACAGGATGCAAGAAACAATTAATGTTAAGTTTTCTTTAATTTGAACTACTAAGCACTTATTTACATACAAATTATTTTAATACACCCAAAGTGATTCACAGGGAGAAGACTAGAAGTAACTCATAAACATGAAAGTTTTATGTCAAGATCCATTTAACTTTTGAAACACTTTATTGCATACGATATCCGTTACGTTGACATGTGACAACCTCTCTTCGTCAATTTACAAACAGTTTCATTTTACCCTTCAAATAGCTTTCAACTTCGACTTTCGTAAGGATAACTTGGCAAGATTCCCCTTGCTAGAATGAGTGGCACAATGGTCTTCATGTTGCAGTCTCTCACAATAAAGAAACGTTTCTCTATGTCTCAAACCAATCAGTGGGTTTCCTCCAGTTAACTGCTAATTGACTTGGTACACTCAAGTACAAAATTCTATATATCCATTTGAGATTTTATGATCGGCTCCTAGGATACTTGAAGATGCCGTAACCTAACAATCTATAGCTTACAAATCATTTTGTATGAGTTGATTTATCCGGCATGTAAGAAAATCCGCTTATATCGAATTACAAACCTCTGTGAGAACCACACACAACTGTTGTTTATCCGGTCGTTGATTAGCATTGGCTTATTCCTAGTCTGTGATTGGCTAGCGCTCGTTTCACTGCAATGAGATTTTACCTAGCAACGGCTGTTTACCCAGCCGTTCCTTAGCTTTAACTGATTCCTAGCCTGTGATTGGCTAGCTCTCGATTCACTGTGGATGGTTTCCACACAATCTTCAAACTATGAATCGAAGACTGGAATTCTTTGTTAGAAAGTTACAACACATAGCATAAATTTACCGATTAGTATTAAAATGAAATACTCGTATTTATTTTGACCTACATATTTACGATGCATTTTCGGTTATATAAAAGATAATTAGGTCACAATTGTCTTAATTACAACTTGAGATACACATTCGATAAATAATTATTGAATTCTTTTACTCTCCTTTGTCAGCTTGAATAATTTTAACTAATCTTGCCCTCTGCAATAAGACAAAATAAATTAATCTTGGCCAACATTTGTTACTTTTTCATCTATTTAATATTTCTGTTATAAACACCAGTTTCTTCATGAGTTAAATAGTAACCACGCACAATTTCTTAACTAAATTGTGTTATACACTATCTGCATACCTTCCTCCTGTGTCGGTCAGACTACAAAATATTGTTACATGTCCTTCATAATATTATCGCTCTCACCTCAAAGTTTCGAGCAACGGCCATTTTGTTATTAGTTATTTTAAGAAATATAGTTACCGGCAGGACAAATTACTTTCACAATGTTGCATGCAGCTTTTTGTCAAATTACAAAAGACAGCTTCCTACTGTCACACAAACATAGGCCGCGCAATAGCTCAAGCGGTTAGTCGAGGCCCGGGTTCGATCCCGGTTCTGGTCAAGAGGAAGTTGTGGTGGACAAAGTAGCGCTGGGGCAGGTTTTCTCCGAGTACTTAGGTTTCCCCTGCCAATCTTCATTCCACCAATTGCTCCACAATCACCCTCACCTATCATCTGGGGCTGGTACAGTAGGCCAGAAGTGGCCACAGTACAAGGGACTTAGTCCCACCCCACTAGCAGTAAAATATCACTGTCACACAAATGTCATTCCATTTCCGCAAGATACACGTAATTTGGACGTGGCAACTGATCTGAAGTAACTGGGCGTAAATAAACACGTTCTGGAGACTGCAAAATAAGAGGAAATTCAACTTGTATACATTTCACTGTAAGAGTACTTGTTTATCTTCAGTTCCTACATCTGATGTAGCGAATTTAACGTATATATTTACATGGCATTTTTAAACCTCACTGATGATTTTATGTGACGACTAAATCATTTCCATTGCAGATTTTATTTATCTCTACATACTGATAAGTAATTTCTTTTAATGTTTGATTTTATGCAGTAAAATGACTGACCCAATTTGAAACATGAATTAAGTATTCAAATAACCTTTAAAAAGTTAAGCTGAGTTGCATTTTAAATGTTTTATATAGTTTTAAACGCATATTCACCTGATGTCATGTAAGAATCTAAATACAGAGTGGCCCAAAAATATATGACATTTTAATAGAGGTTACCTACGAATACAACCACAAATATGAACCGAAATATATTGTACGGAGTGTAGTGTGATATTCACTTAAACATGGAGAAAGTGGCATATATGCCAGAGTCACGGAATGGAAGACAGTCAAACAAAATTGGGGCAAAATGGTATGTATATATTTTGGGGTAACTTTTTACATTTTATTAATGACTAAATCTGTTGAAACAAGATTAGTTAGATGTTTGCCATTTATTATAATTTCAGACATTGTCCAAAGAGCTTCGAATAATGTGTTGATCAGAGAATGACGAACTGGAAGGCAGAGGGCGTGACCTGCATTTATATATATTTTTTCCTTGGCGCTACAGCCCCAGTGGGACTAGGCCTACCTCCATGAACTTCTCCGTTCAATTCGGTTTTTTTAGATCTAACACATTCGGTAGGACTCCTCGGGCGTGTGATCAGCTCGTCGCAAGGCTGTAGACATGTAGACAAACACAGAAAAACGCACACAAACATCCATGACCTGAGTGGGATTCGAACCCACGATCCCGGCTTCCGAGCGAGCGAAGACAGTATATGCCTTAGACCGCTCGGCTACAGTGACCGGCAGTGTATAAGAATAATATATAAGAATTCAGTTCGTACCTCACAGGAAAGAGATCCGAACCCACGATCCCGGCTTCCGAGCGAGCGAAGACAGTACATGCCTTAGACCGCTCGGCTACTGTGACCGGCAGTGTATAAGAATAATATATAAGAATTCAGTTCGTACCTCACAGGAAACAGATCCGAACCCACGATCCCGGCTTCCGAGCAAGCGAAGACAGTACATGCTTTAGACCGCTCGGCTGCCGTGACCGGCTCCTACATTTATATACTCGCATTATTCCTGCAGTTGCTAAGGAAAACTACTAATAACCTATACAAAAATATCTGGTCTCTGTGCCAAGATTTGAACCCGAGACCTGCCCAATAAGATGCAGCAGTGCTACAAAATCGACCGTGAAATTTAATACTACTCTAATGCCGGATGTGATCTGTTTCTTTTTATTGCTAGTGGGGTGGGACTAAGTCCCTTGTACTGCGGCCACTTCTGGCCTATTGTACCAGCCCCAGATGATAGATGAGGGTGATTGTGGAGCAATTGGTGCGATGAAGATTGGCAGGGGAAACTGAAGTACTCGGAGAAAGCCTGCCTCAGCCCCACTTTGTCCAACACAAATCCCACTTGACCAGACCCGGGATCGAACCCGGGCCGCCGCTCATTACAATTGTGTATATTATTTAAATGGTTAGTCATTAGACTAAATAGGAAACTTAGGCCGTATATTTCCAAATATCCATAATTAAGTCGGTAACTCAAGCGAAAGTTATTCTGTCAAAATATTATTGAAATATCCTCCTACCGATTAGAATAGTATTAATATTCGATGAACAGTGATGTATAGTGTCCATACATCAAAGCCATATCCACCGGCTGAATTTAGTGGTTTATCGGGTCAGCAAGAGAGGCATGCAGTTTCCAGACAGGCAAATCGGTGGCTAACGCCCCTCCGCTCTGACACTGAGTACAGAAGAGCAAGTTTAATTATACAGCAAATTCCATTGCATCCGAAACACGGCTCACAGATGGGGAACTTCCATGTTCGTCTCTCCGGTCTACAGCAGTGGTTTCTCGTACGCTGAGTGATTAAAAGAATTATGGATAAAGAAATGTAAAGAAAGGGCCTCTTAATTCGTTGAAATTAAATTTATATTATCACATATTGGGTGAATATAGACGGCTTTTGGACGGATAACCGGATTTGTTTGACACTCTTACAACTAGTGATTGCACAATTCCAGATTTCTGGAAAACGCGCTTCTAGTTGATTTGACGCAAAATAAGACACTGTTTCATCGATGAAAAAGACTTTTCTTCCAAGTCCATGAGCAGTCGCAAGGGCGTGGAGAGGTCTTCCAGACAAGAAGAGTTGCGGAAGCAGCATTCGCAAACAAGCGTAAACAAGGAAATATCCATTCGAGTTCGATAAACGGTGGGAAATTTCGTGATTAACTGAACTAATAGTTTCTTAATGGAAGCGGTTGTTTTTTTTTTCTAGTGGGGTGGGACAAAGCCCCTTGTACTGCGAACACTTCTGGCCTATTGTACCAGCCCCAGATGATAAGTGAGGGTGATTGTGGAGCAATTGGTGGAATGAAGATTGGCAGGGGAAACCGAAGTACTCGGAGGAAACCTGCCCCAGCGCCACCTTGTACACCACAAATCCCACTTGACCAGACCCGGGATCGAACTCGGGCCGCCGCGGTGGGAATCCAGCGACTAACCGCTTGAAGTATGACACGACCCTGTTTATTTTCTTATTTATATAAGCTTATATGAGCATGAACTGGCAGAGACAAAAGGAACAAAGTGGAAGAAGATAATGGTATTCTTTTTTTCATACTCAATGCTGGATACAAGCTTCTTTGTATGAATTTGAAACTTGACATTTCAAGGGCACGATTGAAGTCCTGAGAGGAATACGTGAATTAAGAGAGTCGACTTATGTGGGGGCAGAAATAATAGCAAAGGGAAGATCTTCACAACTTGTTAAAAAAAGTTAAAGCTATCCTTGTACCAGGCCGTGAAGGCCCATAGGATTGTGAGACGTTGAGGCTCCCACATTATCTAGACAATCGGTTCAAGGATTGCGGTAAGGTTGTCAGCCTTACTCGCCGGCCGCCCTTTACTCCCCAGGAAAATTATTTAATTAATTCCTGGTACTCAATTCTGTTAGAGGCTGGGTCGACCCCAGGGCCAGAGTGCGGCTGGAAGGATTAGGTCAATTGAATAGAGTCCAATGACGTCATCGGGATTTGAACCCGCGACCTTCCGGCTTGTAGCTGAGTGCCTCAACCAGCTACGCTACCGCGTGCCCCTCTTCACAATTTATACTAGTCAATAAATAAAATTAGCCTATTAAATTACGGAAAATACAATGAGAGGAGAAAGTAGTACGGATGGCAGATATCGTAAAAGTGCACATAACATTTTTCATCGGAAACAAGTGAAGGGAGAGAATATATACGAAACTTAAGGGTTGCTGGCAGGATAACACTCAATTCACCATCACATTCAGGATAAGGTTCAATGTAATGAAACTTCGAGTTCTGCAAAGGTGGCTTATTGAACATCTGAGCAAATGTCTTCTCAAATACGATGTCGCTCCATTGAGTTAATTAATTGGTTTAATTAGATAGACGGTTAAACAATCTACAGAACATGTGCCCCTACTCAAATACATTAGAAAATTAAGTCAGTATGGAAAATGGAAAGTAGGGGCTGGGAGGCATGCGGACTGAATGAGGACAAATTGGTGAAGAGAAACTCGTTATTTCTAAACCTACAGACCAGGAGTAAGGAGACGTCAAGCAAAAGCAGGGAAGTCAATTTTGAGACCGATACACAGGTTAATTGCATAATCAAGGAAGACAAGAGAAATAACAGGAATAATATTATCAAATCAACTGAGAAGGAGGCGAATATTTGTGCCAGCAAACAACGTGATCCATGACAAACGTGGATGTCATTCATATATGAAGGAAGCCAACGGTTTTGTTTCTTGTGTTTTATTGGTGCGAAATATAATTCCTTACTTTGGGAGAAGTTGGGGGGCACGCGGTAGCGTAGTTAGTTGAGGCACTATGCTAAAAGCCAGAAGGTCGCGGGATCGAATCCCGATGAGGTGGATTTTTTTTTTCAATTTACCTAATAATTCCAGCCGCACTATGGCCCA
Source organism: Cryptotermes secundus (assembly GCF_002891405.2). NCBI lineage: Eukaryota > Metazoa > Arthropoda > Insecta > Blattodea > Kalotermitidae > Cryptotermes > Cryptotermes secundus. The sequence goes on along the minus strand of NW_019732005.1, from coordinate 445,740 downwards.
AGGGTCTACTCAGCTTCTAACAGAAATGGGTACCAGGAATATTCCTAGGGGTAACGGGCAGCCGGCGCGCAAGGCTGACAATCTCACCGCCATCTGTGAGCCGATTTTCTAAAAAAAATGGGACCCTGAACCTTTCAGAACCCTATGGGCCTCCACGGCCTGTTACAGGGAGAGCTTTACCTTACTTTTGGAGAAGAATGATAATTAAAAATATCTTAAATCAGAATGCTCAGGAAACGCTTCCGGCAAAAGAGTGACGAATTGAGTGAAACAGGAAATCATGTAAAGTGGAATTCCATGATTTGTACAAGTCGCTTAATATCTTAGACTAGGCCGATATTTGTGGCTAAAATTAAGGAGGCAGGACGTGTGTCTAAGACAGGAAACAATGAATGCACAACAATTTTGGTGGAGAATATTTGGATCTACGAGAGTGGACATAAGAGAAAGCAGTGGAAATTTCAGAATAGGGATCTTCCAGATAATCATGGAAAACGGTAACATGGCAGACTAAAAAGAATTGAAGGAAAACTTTAAGTTTGATCTTATAGAAACCGATTGTGAGGATGTGGCATATATGGCTTAGGATCCTGTCCAATGATTGGTTTTGGTATCAGCGGTGTTGAACCTACGGCCTCTGATACCAAGGAGCTGATGTAGTCAACAGCGCAGAAATAAGAAGACGTAATAGATAATATTTGAACAAATTAAATCTGCTATTTGTTAGAAACAAATGTATGCTGAAAACAGTTGAAAATGTCTCCGCGCCTGGCTTCGTGCCTTGCAACCACATCATTAACATTCGGTCGTAGCGTTTCGGAACTTTAATTACGTTAAATTCACTGTGCATTAGCCGTGCCGGCTCTGAAACACGAAACATCCCCCCCAAATGGAATTTTATCTGGAACTTTGATGAGTCAAGCTATAAAAATATGGAACTACAATTATAAACACGACTGATAGCGTATGGCGGTGACTGCAAGTTTATGCAGCAGAATTTGGTATCCGCAAGCATTGTAAAGAGTCCTGAGTCTACACACAGGATAGTGTCCTGTAATGGGCTCTTGTGAATATGGCAATGAATGGCGTCCTTAAAGGACAAGAGATGAGGGCAGTGTTTTCCTTCTGGATTTGAATCCCTCATAGGGGTGACTAGGAAGAGTACTATTTTCTGCGATATAACGCTTATTCGGCAAGAGTTCACCGACGTTTCGGGGAAAATATTGCCTTCATCCTCACGGGTATAGAGTAAGAAAAACAAGCAGTCAGTCAGAAGCAGGAAGCAAGGAAAATTTACTCTTCAACACTAACAAAAAGGGCGGTGTATTCCGCAGAAACGTCGGTGAAGTTCTTGCATTATACATGTAGTTAGGTTCGAGAAGGTAATGTTCTTCTGTCATATTTTTGTTTTATGGACTTTCTTTTACATGATGTATTGTTCCTGACTTCTGCTTAGGTATAGAACAATTTTATTCTCCAAGGCACTTCGTGAAAATTAGAACGAATCTCAGATTCTCCAAGGATGATTTAGCTGGTGGTTACAAATGTTTATTTTCGATTGCAACAAAACGGATTTCCTCATAGTCCTACATGTTTCTGACAATTTTTAGGTACTCTGTCCACCCAGTAACAAAAACTGTGCTGTCAGCTTGTGCCACGTGTATATGAAGATGGTGAATTTTATGGATAAGGGAGACAAAAAAGATCATCCACCTCTCTCGGACTTCACATGAGAATCTACTTTTCTTCCTAGTGACAATGAATTCATAACTACAAAAACGAATATGTAGACTTTGGATAATTTCATCTCTTTATTAAACCTTAATGAATATTGTGACATGACGGCTGAAAGTGGGAATGGTGAAGCCAGAGCAGACACCATTACCAGACAACGGTTCGCTAAAAGCACGTTTCATGGCAAACAGCGTTGCTCCGAGACTGACACACGTTTCGTGACAGAGGATGAAGAAGAGAATAAGAGCGACAACTAACTGTAAGACATTGTGACGCCTATCGCGGCCACGTGGCAGTTGTAGAAGGAAATACATTCGTGAATTCGACAGTAGTAGAGACCAGCCCGAGATTCAGGCAACAGTGAGAGATTCTTCGTAGAGATTAGTCAGACAAACGTCATTCAGAAGTTGTTCAATGTGTGAGCTGGTATAATTGAGTGTAAATATAAAGAAGCGCCAATAAACCCAATCATCAAATCCAGAACCCATTATTATTCGTCACGAAACCCCGAAAAGGTGATAATATGATTAGCAGTAAAAGTTACAGGTAACACCAGCACAAAATTCATTGTGTCCAAATGTAATTTGACCGTTACAGATAAAACAAATAATAATATATTAAAGCAGACATCTCATTTCAGCTACACAAGAAATGGCATAATACGTTCATTAGAAGAACTGAAACCTAAAATTTGTCTAAATAACATTCGAATTTCGGTTCCTACGGCTCATAATCACACCTCAGCTTCATTACCAGGACAAACCAGTTAAATTCTTCCGTAAAAGTCGTTGTTTATTCCGAGAATCATTCGAAACACATGAATACATTCACCTGGCAAAATGTAGACATTTTCATGCTAAAGCAACTGGTATACACAGTCACCATTATGCTTTAAGGAATTAATATTTATATGTGTATTTCAAATAGTACTTCCATTGCAGGAGGACAAACGTGTGAACAACATTAAGGCCCATATCGCGCCTGGAGTCACTGCAAACCTCGAGCATCCTAAGAACAATAATGAAACGAAGGATTCTTCTACGCTTCCTACTGGCAGTGACGTCACTGAACATCATACAAGCACAGCAGTCCTCACTGGAAAGCGTGCTGAGGTTAATCCGTGAGGGCCTTCAGAACCCTGAAGGAGTGCCTTATGACACTAGAGTCTTCAAAAAAGAGTATGATTTCATCGTCATTGGGGCCGGTTCCGGTGGCTCTGTTGTGGCCAACAGGCTGACGGAAGTACCTGGGTGGTCTGTTCTGTTACTGGAGGCGGGTGCAGATGAGAACTTTGTATCAGAAATTCCATTGATGGCGAGTTATGCGCAGTTTGTGGGGTTCAACTGGGGTTACAGAACCGAACCCAATAAGAACTACTGCAGAGGAATGGAGGGGAAACGGTGTAGATGGCCCCGTGGAAAGGTGATGGGAGGAACCAGCGTAATTAATTATATGGTGTACACCAGAGGTAACCGACGTGACTATGATCTTTGGGAGGAACTTGGGAACACAGGCTGGGGGTATGAGAATGTTCTCCCGTATTTCTTGAAATCTGAAGATATTGGTATCCCAGAGCTGATCAATTCGCCGTACCACTCTTCCGGAGGATACCTAAATGTCCAGGAAGCCCCGTGGAAGACACCACTGTCCCCAGCGTTTCTGAAAGCAGGTCAAGAATTGGGTTACGAAGTGAGAGACCCAAGTTCAGAGTCTCAGCTCGGTTTCTCCTATGTCCATGCCACCATCAGAAATGGTATGAGATGCAGCGCGTCCAAAGCCTTTCTTCGGCCAATTAGAAACCGGCCTAACCTTCATATCGCAAAACAGGCCAGAGTTACAAAGGTTCTAATAGATTCCAAAACAAATAAAACATTTGGTGTTGAATTCGTTAAGAACAGACGTACATATATAGTGCGAGCACGGAAGGAAGTGATTCTGTCGGCAGGCGTATTCAACTCGGCCCAGCTTCTCATGTTATCTGGTGTGGGTCCTCGTCAGCATCTTGAAGAACTGGGGATCCCTGTTATCAGTGACTTGAAAGTCGGTTATAATCTTCAGGACCATGTTTCTATGGCTGCTCTTGCGTTTATTATCAATGATACCATCAGCCTCATTGAGGGACGACTTATACTCAACCTTTCTTCTGGCCTTGACTATATTATTAACAGAAATGGTCCTCTAACATTGCCTGGAGGTGCTGAAGGTATAGCATTCGTCCAAACTAAATTTAGCAATGGTAGCAGGCCTGAGGATCCGGACTACGATTGGCCAGACCTGGAGATTGTGTTTGGGCCGGGAGCTCTCACAGGTGACACTGCTGGCAGTCTGAGAAGAGGACTGGGCATCACGGAAAAGCTGTACAGTCAAGTATTTGGACCCGTGGCTGGGCGGGATGCTTACTCGCTGGTGCCAATTCTTCTGAGGCCACGAAGTCGTGGAAGAGTGAAACTTCGTTCAAAGGACCCGTTCCACCCCCCTTTACTCTATGCTAATTACTTCGATGATGATTATGATCTTCACATATTGGTGGAAGGGGTCAAATACGTAAGTATTGTTGCTTACTTATGTATCTAAGTCGGTAACAATTGTCCCTATGCTTAACTAATTAAGCACTACGCCATAAAGGCGTAGGTAAAGTGGTGAGGTGAGTGGTCAGCTTCATGCCCCGGCCGCTTTATCCCCGGGAAATTATCCCCCTATAGCCTTTAAATAGGAGGCGAGGTTGACCCCAGAAACGGCCTGGAAGACGTGGAGAAAATTCTTCAACTTACTGGGACTCAACTCCAACCGCCCTGACGTCCAGCCAGTAGCCAGTCGCTATACCGACTGCGCTATCTCGGCTCCGGCCCAAGTTGGTAAATGGTACAATGGATTGCTTAGCTTGAAACGTGTCTGTAATTTGCAACATTTAGAGGTTTGTTGGTGGTATGCCAAATACGTTCCTTATTATGTGTGTGAACCAATGGATATTTCTTCATGCAATTGTCTCATATCTACAAACATACAAATTAAACATATAAAACTATAATTCTCTCGTTCCATAAGGATATGAAATTAGTCTCTTAACGTAATGTAATAGTGTAGGTACAAGGGCCTGAGAGTATTCATGCCAAGGCAGAGAGCAGCAGGCGGATGTTGGAGCAAGTTGCATAACGAGGAGGCGAACAAAGGGCAGAAGATGTAAGAGTGATCAGACAAGCCCGATGGGCACACGTAAGAAGATCTTAACGAAACACAGATGGCAATAATGTTGAATATTGGGGCACGCGGTAGCGTAGTTGGTTGAAGGGCTATGCTACAAGCCGGAAAGTCTTGGGTTCAAGTCTCCATGACTCCTAATCCTTCCAGCTGCACTATGGCCCTGGGGTTCACTCAGCCTCTACCAGTAATGAGTACCAGGAATTAATTAAATAATTTTCCTGGGGAGTAAAGCGCGGCCGGCGCGTAAGGCTGACAACCTTACCGCCATCTTTGAGCCTATTGTCTAGATAATGTGGGACCCTCAACGTCTCACAGCCCTATGGGCCTTCACAGCCTGGTACAGGGATAGAAAAAAAATAATGTTGAATATTAAAGAAATAGGATATGAGCGCACTGGATTCGTGCGATTAGGACTTTGGTCTAGTTGCTGTCTTCTTACATGGCAATGAGCCTTCGGGGCTTACAAAAAATTGGAACTTATTGAATATCTGAGCAACTACGGAATTCTCTTGTAAGACCCTGCTCTACATAGCGAGTTACTGAGAATAATTGCATTCAAAACAACGACACGGCAACTTTTGTTATGATTAGGCCAGTCTTCATTAGGACATTGTTACTGAAATTGAGCACTTCTCAGGCTATAAATAACTATGTGCTTATGGAATTTCATCGCCAACTTCTTTATTATGAGAAGCGAGATCACAGGATTCATTATTAGAGTCATTATTTTTCTCAGACTGTACTGTCAAGTAAAACTGCTACATGACATAATGGTGTTAAGCTCCAGACCAAGGGTCGGGAAATTCTTACTGATGGAGATGATTTTGTAAGATTTGAGGCTTTCACGGCTGTGGTCTGCTTTTACCGGTTCTCACGGTCTCTTCGCTTGCAGATTTCTTATATTTTTTCTTCTACCCTGAAGATGGAGGCGATATGTTCCTCCGAAACGTCGGTTAACACCACATATACACGGTGCCAAATTCCAGAAGACTGCTTTCTTCGGAGATGATTTTGTTTTCCTTCTTGTGTTTTTGTCTGTTCATTTAGATATTTTTAATACTTGTTTACAGAGTTGTATTGCAAGGATACCCGATTTAAAATACATGCGAGAGACTTGCTATCTTCACATGGCATTGTTCAGAATCTGGAGGTAAACTTTGATGTTACACCTTGAAATATGCCAATATTCTGTGTAAAGTTTTACTATAGATTATTATTTAAACCACAATATTTGTTATTGTTTAACATCTGCAGTTGAAACATCGTCGGTAAATTAATCGGATTTCTTTTACAGTCTTAATCCTTTCATTTGTGTGGGAAATTCCTAGTCCTGCTATTTGTAACCCTTCATTTTGAGAGAAATGAATTTAACTTGTGGATGTACAGGACAAACTCAATTTCTACAAATTGTACAGTACTTACAAATTAGTTCACATAATTAAACATCGCTCATACTAATGTCCCCCCCCCTTGGCACTACAGCCCCAATGGGCCTAGGACTACCTCGGTTTTTCTAGATCTTACACATTCGGTAGGACTCCTTTGGCGGGTGATCAGCTGGTCGCAAGGCCTCTACCTCTACACAAACACAGAAAAACGCACACACACAAACTAAACATCCATGCCCTGAGTGGGATTCGAACACACGATCCCTGTTTCCAAGCGAGCGAAGACAGTACGTGCCTTAGACATACTAATGTCCTCCACTGTATAATATCCTAAATCAGATACATTCAACTCCCATCTTCACAATCTCAAATCTTCTTTACCTTATCTCGAACTCTTCATCCTTTCAAGAAGTCTTCATGACAAATTATGTAAACTATGAAGTTTGATGTTCATTCGTACATCAAAAATTCTTCCACATTCTTAAGTATTACGCAAAAAAAAAAGTTGTTCTCGAGAAGACATTCATATAATTTTGTGCAAGAAAAATTCTCTCGTCTATAATACTGAATATTGAAGAGAACTTTAAGAATATTGGGTACGTGACTTGTTATTGCGTTACCCAGTAACCGAATCTCTTTTAAGGATTCCAGTGAAATTCCGAGATGCGCTGGCTTAGCAGACCAGAAGTAGACAGACGGACGGACACAAGATATTTAGAGGTCCGTCTTCACATAAGGAATGTCTAATAACTGTCTCCAATCGTATTGACGAGAGCGAGAGGAGCGCCAGAGAAATGTTCAGTCTGATCAATAGAGACGTGTCCAGTTCAGTGCTGAACAGGAGAAGTGAAATCAAAAGTACAAGTTTCCGGGTGACTCAGAATTTGCCAGAATGCTTAGAGTACAAAGAAACAATATATCTGACAGCTGTATCAGCAGTATCGTGGCTGAGTTCTGTTCGGTTCGTCTTCTTGCATGATGGTATCGTGAAACAGACAAAGATTTCCTTTCCCCATCAAGTACAAGTATCCACCGTCCACGCTGCATAACGTCTGCTAATGAGGTAGCAGGCTTTATTTAAATAATTCAATTATCATAACGATAAAGAAGCAGTTCTCTTTTGTGGAGCAATTATTGTATGGGCTTTTGTTACAATGAGCCACTTTAGAAAACAAATTATGGGGTTACATGTGAGATCTTCTATGAATCAATAGCTACACTTGAGACAAGTACGCATGATAAATAAACTTTCCCGAAAATTTAGAACAAGCAATATAATAAAATTTCTGGTGTTGTTCTTTGAACAAATTCAGGGCTTGAAATACTCGTATATGTAGTAAAGGGAAACAGTATTATGATATACAAATTTTGTGTTACTTTTAGGCACAATTTGCAAAGAGATAATACAAATATTAAATGCACATGAACCTCTGGACTATTTTTTAATATTTAAATTCATTTAGTAGGGGGGCCGTGGAGTCCAACTGGGTCCACTCGGCAAGGCGGCCACTGATTGACCTATTGTAGCCTGCCCCGGGTGATTATGATGATGGAGAATTTGGTGGAATAAAGATTAGCAGTGGAAACCGAAGAACTCGGAGAAAACCCGCCCAAGTGCCTCTTTGTCCACCACAAATCCCACTTGACCAGATCCGAGATCGAACCCGGGCCGCCGCGGTGGGAAGCCAGCGACTAACCGCTTGAGATATGGCGCGGCTTTCTAAAATATCCAATGACTTCATCGGGACTTGAACCCGCTACCTTCCGACTTGTAGCATAGTGCCTCAAGCAACTACGCTACCGCGTGCCCCACCTCTAGACCTTACTCCATCACCAACTGAAAGTTTTCCAAAGTTTCGTTGCTTTAATAACTTACTGCTAATTTATGAGATATTAACTTGTGTAAATAGTCACTTCGTTTCACGATTAGGTCACTGAATTAAGAAGCAGTCAGATTTCTCTTTACTCAACGCATCCTCCCTATGCGTTGCCTTATTTGGCTTGTGTTGGCAGTTGCCCTCCATATGCAGGAGGTTCCGACTGCATTCTGCAAGCTTTCGTCACACGGCAACGCAACTGGCATGAGGAACGTACTATCACTGATTTCAAACATTGTCAAGAGTGGGTTTAGTGCCTCAATCCGAGCTCACGTACTATACAAACGCCTTCTTTGCAAGTTACCAACCCTCGCGGTCCATTACCTGCAGGTACAAACCAAATTAAACATAAGGAGTATGAGAGTGTGAACTGATTTCATCCGGTTCAGGATAGGGTCAGGTGGCGAACTGTTGTAAATACGGTAATGAACGGGGTTTGAAGTTCTGTCATCGGTAACTTTGAAGAAAGTCATCTTCAGGTGTATGACGCAGTTCAGTCTAGTAGAACGTTACCAGTTCGGAGGAATATTTCTACCCTGAAGATGGAGATATTATGATACTCATATCTGCTATAATTACATAAATACAGTAGAACTTGGTTATAACGTCATCAAAGGGACCCAAAAATAGTGTCGTTATAAACGAATGTCGTTGTAACCGAAATGGGCATTTCCACAGTAGCCTTATGTTAGCCACGTAAAAACCTACCAAAAACCGAGTTAAAATTTTGCATTTTTTAGTGAAATACGTAGTTAAGTACAGACTAACGTAACATTAACGTGGAATTAATATGGATTTTCCATATCGTTTGTACTGTAGAATTCACCAAACCAAATTCGCGGCATACATCAGCTTTTTTCCTTCCATTTTCTATTTCACGAATCACTTTAACTTTCTCTTCAATGCTTAAAACTTTCCTTTTCATTGCCATGTTTTCGCTACTGCACTTCTCTGGGTTTAGGCAGGAACACTATAGGGTAAGTAGACAATGTGAGGTCCTGTTAGACGAGATTCTAGGAAAGGAATGCAGTTAACAACCTGCCGCGTCCTCTTGCACTATTCACGCAGTCCCACCCCACACCCTTGTTTTCGCATAAAACCCACGCTCCTCTTGCAGCCCGCGGTCGTATTCTTCCAGGACAGTCACGTCAGCAAGTAGAGAAAGTGAGGGTGGGCAGACACATCGAACTTTCCCACGATATCAGAGAAATTCAGGAATGAAAATGACGTTACATACGAGGTTGATGCATTTGTGCATGTCGTACTAAGCAAGGTATAAAAACAGTTGCTTTATGAGGAATTAGTTCGTACCATTGAATATTTGACGCAATAGACAAGGTGTCGCAGAAACCGATGTTGCTATAACCAAGTTTTACTGTATATATTTTGTTTTCTTGCACACCATTGCTTTTCGTTTTGTGGCCATATATCCTTTGAGATTCAATTAAAATAATTTATTTAGTACTTCAGAAAGTATGTAATTCGCTGGTTATAATCTTCCTTTCGCTCGATAACTTCATGTAGAGCTGAGAAATGCATCCATCTTCCTGCTTAATTATTTTCTTTCATTGGCTCTTCCAGCCCATTCAGGGCATACGCCTTTTATTCAGTTCCGTAATCCTTTTTACACAGACGGTAGGACTCCTTAGACGAGTGATCAGCCCATCGCAAGGTCGCTACCTAAACACGGGACACAGAAACACAGAATAAACATACACAGACATCCATGCCCTGTGTGGGATTTGAGCCCACGATCCGAGCGAGAGACAGTCAATGCCTTAGACCGTGCTGCTACCGTGACCTGCCTCCTGCTTAAATAACGGAATATAATTTAAGGCAGAAAAACTGCTGATGAAATGAGGCCACAGAGTAAACTGGTAATTGCATTTACTCGTGTTATGTTAGAGATACACAGACATAATGCTAACGAAAATTATGGAAGAAACACCTGTCTGATAGACATTTCTATTATAATAACCTGCCCATACTTGTGTCAAGAAACTGGAACAAAACATAGTTATCTCGATTGAAATCATGTTCGTGGTGTATATTATCAGGATTATTTCCCGTAGCTTAATATCTATTCTTATCACAATAATTTCTCTATAAATGGATTAACGAATTATTTCAGCTTCTCTGCCATTTAAGAGGCAATATCTGCTAGTGAGTTTATAACAGAATTATTGCGATAGGTTTATATGATTACTTATATGAATTAATCTTGAAAATACATATCTATAACAAAATAAGAGTTCGAGTGTTAGTGGGGGAAAGAATTTTCATATCTCCATGTCGTCCAGACCGGATCTGGGGCTCACCCAACCTCCTATCCAATGGGTACCGGGGGCCCTATCCCCAGGGGTAAGACGGCCGGGGCGTGAAGCTGACCACTGACCTCCAACTAGTGTCGAAGTCAACAAAACGTGGGTCTATACATCCACTCTCCCATACGCCTTCATGGCGTAGTATTTAATTAGTTAAGCACAGGAACAACTTTACCTTTTATATTAAAATAAATAAAACAAATATGGCGCCTAGATCAAGTACACGAATCTATTTAAAATATTCGTCATCCGCTGAAATCGTTCCGATATCTTATAAATAATATCGAGTATTTAAAAGTAAGAAAGAAAATCTAGGCCTATAATCAGATTAAACTGACGAAAAGTCTGTGAAAATCATCATGCATTAATGTCCCTCATTCTACCAAAGCGCACGTGGTAATTCCCTTGTCACGTCACGAACGGATAATGAACTGAGTTACATATTGCTCTCTTGGCGACTACGGCAGAGTTCGTGCCGTTGAATCAGCTACGTAGCCCACAGCGTCGAATTAGATACGAAAAGATAACAAGGAGGGATATGAGGGAAGTGGGTATGACGACATATTTTATGTACTTTGACGTAAGGGCTTAGAGAAAGCATAAAATCTGTAGGCATCGTTAGTCTCCTGGCTGAAATTCAGTCCGGGGACCTCAGAAACACAAGATAGAACTATTGACCACTGTCCTGGAACATAAAGAATTTGTTTATAAGATGTTCTTTAAAAAAAATTGACATTTTAAAAGAAATCATTTAGAGATATAAAATTCGCGATTCATCAAAGTGATTTTTAAATGCACGCCTAACCATAGCACAAAAGGTTCCTCTGGTTTTTTTAACATAAATGATTTTGTTTCTGTTACTACTTCTGTCCAAGACAAATTAGAAAATTTGTCTTTTCGGCCACTACTGGTAAAGGGTAAAGCCGGGATATGGCAGTCGGTATAGTGATTGGCTGCTGACTGGACGACAAATTGGTCGGAGTGCGAGTCCCGGTGGAGGCAAGAATTTTTACTTCTCCATGTCGCCCTGACCGGCTCTGAGGCTCACCCAGGCTCCTATCCAATGGGTACTGAGGGTTCTTTCCCCGGCGATAAAGCTGCACCTTCAGCCAGTGCCGCGGTCAAGAAAACGTGGGTTTATACATCGACTCCACCATAAGTAGTGGCCATGGCGTGGTGCTTAATTAGTTAAGGACAGGGACAGGGAATGTAAGCTGTCACGAAGGGACTTCTGCTAGACTCATATATCGAGATCTTCATAACTCATGGAGCTGAGCCCTTCTTGAGAAGCTGCAAATTGCGCAGCTTCTCAAGAGCTTCCCAGAATTTATGGAAGCCGAAGGTTCCTTGTCACAACAGCAAGACGCGTCCTCAGGTTGCGGATGGAGGAGACGCCATCCCGATACCGAGGGTAGCTGTGAATATACTGAATAAGCAGTCGCGGACAGCCGACAATGAGTGGTCCTCCGGCCTGAAGGTTGGGCTTGAGGCTAACATTCATCATCGTAAAAACTAAGCTTATTAATAAATTTTGCAAGAAGCCTTAAAAATGGAGATTAATTTTTATTTGTTTCATTCTGGTCCGTCACACTAACAATTACAAATATAAATCACTCCGTCCAGTGCGACCTGTAAGTTCTTTTACTACATGAAAACCCAACACCCTTACATGTTTCGGACTCTGTGAACCATCTTCAGAGGGCAAACATAACTACAAATAGGAAACCACCATCACATAAGTTGTTTAGTCGTAAAGTAAGTACACTTATATGCTACAATGCATAGTACACAAAATAGAACATTTCACAAACACAGCAGTTTCCTGGGAATGTAAAGTTTTTTAAAAAATTGTATAAAATTTCTTACTTTTTCAGTACTTTACGTCTAAACAACTTATGTGATGGTGGTTTCCTATTTGTAGTGATGTTTGCCCTCTGAAGATGGTCCACAGAGACCGAAACATGTAAGGGTGTTGGGTTTTCATGTAGTAAAAGAACTTACAGGTCACATTGAACGGAGTGATTTATATTTGTAATGGAGATTAAAATGTGAATTCAACCAAAATAATTCACGTATTTTGAAAGCAATTACTTAAAATCCGTTAAAATAAATTAAAAGTCGTGTTTCTGAAGTAGAGGAACACGACGATGGTCTCTGTTCTATTATTTGTTGTGTAGAACATCTCATAGAATGACGTGCTGTTATTGCGTGCAATCCGACGACCACGTGGCAGTGAACGTGCCGTACCACGGTGGGCTAGAGGAATTCTTGACTCAGTATTCCTCTCCCCAACTTCTAATTGGTTGCGAACATATCCAACGAAGTCATGACCTTCTCCCAACTCGTTCACTTTCACTTAAGTGAAATGACCTACAAACACCACAAAATTGCATAACACGTAACGTCCTTGAACATCCGTTAGAAGTACACAAAAACCCGTTTCTAAGCGATGTGTGCCAGGTTGAGGTTAACGGCAAGTTAATGACAGCTAACGAGAACGCGACTTTGTTAGTTACTAGTCGAAATTGAAAGCATAGAACCGATATTGCAGTATGGTTACAGATGAAAGTACTTGTAGTCTGGCCGCTTATTGTGTCTTTATTTATAGTGATTGCCGCTTATTTAGACCAAGGATGAATACTGTCGTAACAAGGCTGGGGCCACACGAGGGCACAAAATGCGTCCGTTGTAACGGATGTACATTATGACGGACGTTGCTGAGGACACCACACAGTTGCAGAATGCTGTGCTTAGTTTTTGTCTGCAATGGAGCCAGAAGAAAGCGTAGCATTCGCCTCTCTTGTTTATTTCTACAACGGACGTCACGACGTTCGTTACAACGGACGCATTGTGTGCCCTCGTATGGCCCCAGCCCAATATGATACGAGGCAGCCCAATTAGTGAACTGAATGGCAAAGGTTAGTTTAGAGCCAGAGATTTTTCTATTCACCGACATCACCAGATAGGTCCTGGGGTCATACTCAGTATTATTATTATTATTATTATTATTATTATTA
>NW_019732005.1:428569-431952 GCF_002891405.2 Cryptotermes secundus | reverse complement strand
ACTCTGGGTAATTTTAACTATTTGTAATTATTTTAATTAACTGGAACGTGGTTATCTTTGACAAAGTGAAGTTTTGTGTGTTGGTGATTTCTTTTTCTACTATAAATGCCTCTGATGATGGCTCCGTGGTGAGCCGAAACATGTAAGGCAGGTGGTGACGAGGTGGAAAACTTAAAAAAGTGTCACATTTGACGGAAGGAACTTGATTGTTAATTCAGAAGCTATGTTTGTCGTTAGCGTGATTAGATTCATTAGCTGTCAGATCTGATGGGGAACAATTATTCTTTCTTCCATTCATATTTTTTTCCTTGTCATTACAGCCCCAGTGGACCTAGGCCTACCTCCATGAACTTCTCCGTTCACTTCGGTTTTTCTAGATCTTACACATTCGTTAGGACTCCTTAGGCGGGTGATCAGCTCGTCGCAAAGCCTCTCCCTGTACACACACACAAACTAAACATCCATGCCCTGAGTGGGATTCGAACCCACGATCCCGGTTTCCAAGCGAGCGAAGACAGTACATGCCTTAGACCGCTGGGCTACCGTGACCGGCCTTCCATTCATATATCCCTCTTGTATTCTTACGTCATCCTTTCTTTCTTCGATATTTTTTCCCGTCTTTTGGCTATCCTGTCGTCATTCCCTTCATCCTTTCCTCTTCTCTCCACCCCCTGTCTCTTGCCTTCGTTGTCCCTTAAATTTATCCATTTCAAATTTTCATCTCCTAACTTTTGTTCCCGCTTTCCTTCCCAGCCTATTTACGTGTTCATTCTGTTACCATTCCTCTGTCTCCTCCAGCAAGGGGGCAGAAGAGAGTTTGCGGTTTCCCCGTAAACTAATAAAAGGAGCGGTTCCTCAAGTTTCCCCACGTTTCAGGGAGACGATCCTGTTGTTGTCTCGATCCTAGTGTCCTACTTAGGGAGGATATAAAGGGGAAATTAGCTGGTTTGGATCCAAACCCATACACATAGCAGCAAAATTAACATTCTTCCTAGCTTTTGTCTCCAAGAGGAACACATTATGGCATATTCGCTCAAAGCAAGAATTGTGGGGTTAAAACAGCAGACCGTTTTAGGCAGCGGCCAGTAAAAGCAAAAGAGGAATTGTGTTTTCTGCGCCGTCCGTGCCGATGGCTGTGGAAGTAATAATGTAGTATGTCATGCCATCCATTGCAACAGTTGCACCTCAACAGAGGAACGATGTTTTCTAAGCAGTCCGTGCCGAGATTTTATAAGCAGGACAAGTTAGGATAGAGAATTTTTCCTTGTGTGGAGGTGGCTTCGAAAAATTACACCGTAGACTTTCAAGTCGCAGGAGGAGACGAAATTGGAACCCAGTGTCTGCGGGTACAACTAGGCCACCATGTTCCTGGGGGATGTAATTAAAGGGTTCTGGTCCTCAAAGTTGGAAATCAAATCTGAGGCAGTAGAATATGGTCATGAATCCCGCCAAACTCGGGGCCGAGAATTAATGCGCTAGCGAGGGCCACCAGCAGTTGTAAACGATAGACCCGTCCTCTCGTCAGAGAGTGCGCCCCACATCAACAAACCGGAAACTGTCGGACAGGAATAAAATTCTGCTCTTGGTCCCCAGATGGGTGCTGGACACCAGGACAGACTGTCCGACTGGCCGTCGGTCGTAACATGACTTTAACTGCGACTTTGACTTTGACTAGAGAACTGCTGCGGTTCAGGCATTGTGAGCTATTATTGTTAGAAGCTGGTAGCTGAGGTACAGGGAGATTTCGGGAAGGCAGAGGAATGGGAAAGTCCGTCGTTGGAAGCCGCTACCAAGCAACTGTTAGTGAAGACTGTAACAAACTGAGAAGACCTAACGGTTTCTGTAGTGGATTATGAAGTATGTAGAACAGCTAGAGCATAATTTTTGCTTGTAGTTACGAGTTGTGAGAGTTTAACAAATCCGATTACCAATCCTAACCCCGATTACGTCATCAAAAATCGTGACAGTATTTTCTCTTTGCCAATTATTTCGTTCACGCACCGTTTCGGGTAAACATGGTGGAACAGACAGACAGATAGACTTCGGCGACTGTATTGTAGCATGCAGACTCGTTGCTAAGTAATAGCTCTGTAAACAACGTCCACTGCTAGGCAACAGATTCCTAACAATCACCAATGGACTAAATGGGAAAAAGTGTTCTCTAAGCGGTC
Organism: Cryptotermes secundus; assembly: GCF_002891405.2. Lineage (NCBI taxonomy): Eukaryota > Metazoa > Arthropoda > Insecta > Blattodea > Kalotermitidae > Cryptotermes > Cryptotermes secundus. The sequence continues at coordinate 429,781 of NW_019732005.1, read as the reverse complement.
CGTGTGACAGATGCGTGACGCAACACTAGAAGAACTTTTGGAGCGGCATTTTCTATGTAGACCGTACCGAGATATTGCAAACAGCACTCAGTGGAGTTACTTCAGCTGAGTTGAGTGAAGTAAAGGGTTTAGTAGGTGAGAGACATTCGCCGGTCATTAAGGGCGTGAACACATAAGCTGGTAGGTGATGCAGAGGAATAGTTTAGGAACACAGATTAAGGGGAACGTCCGCCGTTCAAAGCCGTTACCAGACAACGACTAGTGAAGACACAGCAGAATGAAAAGACTTAGTGCGTGTTGTGAATTGTAGAGTTTGTGAATTAGCGATAGCGTTGTAGTTACGTGCAGTTACGAGCTGTAAGTTTTCAATAAATCTAATTACCAATTCAAACCCCGTCTATTGTCATTCATATCCGTGACAAAATAATAAGAGTGAAAATTATAATAATAATTAATAATAATAAGTCAATCCTTATTTGTTTACATGCTAACTTAAAAGTCCAGAGGCCAATTACAAAGTTAACACAAGTAAGAAGAAAGAAACAACAGCAAAAATTACAAATAAATTAGAAAAGGGACAATTTATGCATCAATAATTATAATGACAATAAAAATTTGTCAATTCAAATAATAATAACGAAGTAATTCTAGAAGAACATATGACGCCCACTTTCCATCATGTGTTTCCGTGCCTTCTATTGGTCAAATGAAACCATTCTAAAATGTTTTAAGCCTATAGAATCTCTAACATATTGTTCAACTACTAATCACATATTTTGTTTTATCAGAGAGTTCAGGAAAACGGGAGTTCAATGGAAGAGTACGTCAGACATTTATATAATTCAGAAAAGTTATAATTCAGGGAAGAAGCGGTTTACAATATTCTGAATGAATTCTTAAGGCGCGTCCACATTACTCGTGCTCGCCAGGCTTGTGCTCGTCGGGAGACTCGTCTGGCTTTTACGTGTGCTCGTAAATCTTCGTCCAAACTACTTCAGTTGCTCGCCAGGCTTAGGCGCGTGAGGATTCGTATATTTACTCACGGTGTGTATAGGCTGTAGTCGTATTTTAATTTAATGGCTATATTTTTTAAATTAAAAATTTTAAATTTGCCTGCCTCGTGACTTGTCATATCGTGCACATTACCCACGAGCATAGCGAGTCACACGAGCACGGGAACGAGCACGGGAACGAACACGAGTGGACGCGCCT